>NW_019524789.1:0-512 GCF_002814215.2 Seriola lalandi dorsalis
CTGGGAGAAGGAACGAAATGAGTGGTGGGAAAAACGAAAACAAGAAGATGAACAGAGACGACGGGAGGAACAAAGACTTAGAAAGCTCCAAGAAGAATATGAGAGAGAGAGAGTGAAATCTGAAAACAAGAGAGAAGAAGAGGACAGAATGAGAATAGAGCAGGAAGAGAAACTTAAAGAGATAGACAGAAAATATAAAACAGAAATGGAGAAAATGAAGAAGAAGTATGAGGAGGAGGCCAGAAAACAAGCTGAAGAATTGAAAGAATTCAGAGAGAAAACGGAGGAGGACTTTGCAGCTCTGATGGATCTGAAGCAACAACATGAGAAACACATGCAGGAGAAACAGGAGGAATATAAAAACTTAATGGATCTCTCAGAACACAAAGAAAAGACTCTGAAACGAGTCATGGACGAACTGCAGGACAAACACAAATACGAGATGACCGACTTGATTCTGCTTCTTCTGACCCGAAAGAAAGAAAACAGGAGCAAAATAAGTTCAATGCAGG
>NW_019524789.1:2851-8321 GCF_002814215.2 Seriola lalandi dorsalis
ATCAGCTGATGAACATGAGTGAGTCACTGACTGAAGCTCAGCAGAGAATCAGAGGCTGTTGTTATGGAAACACAGAGAACAGTTAGAGCCTCATCTGCTGCAGCTTCTGAGTTTCTCCTTCTCACCAACTACAACTTCTGTAACTGAATGTTTGATGTCAAACGTCTGAGTTTAGACGACGGCTCTGCCCAGTGTGACAGTGGTCTGATTATTACAGGCAAATAAATCATCACTGACCTGCAGGAATTTAGGATAACAGGTTATTGATAGTAAAACCAGCAACTTACTGTCATTATTAATATTATTATTGGTGATGATGCGAATAAAGAAACTGTGTTTTCCAAAGTGCTGTAAAGGAAACATAAAAACAATTAAGTTTGGCTCTAATAATAAAACATTTGAACTTCTACTTAAATAAAAGTAGCAGTACCACAGTGTACAAATATTCTGGCACAAGTAAAAGTTGTTTTATGCTAATACAAAAGTATATTAGCATTAAATTATACTTTAATTATGCAGTACAAGTACCTGATAATGCAGTAAATATCTTCTGTTACATCCCAACACTGTATTTTAACAGATCAAATAGAAATTACAATGAATGTTGGTTCATTTTATTTATTTATTTTTTTTTATCGTTTTCATTCATTAAGACTAATGGTTCAAAATAATTCAAAATAAAATTAAACATCATAAATGCTGAAAACACACGTGTTAGAGCGACAACAGATGTTTTATTGCAGTTTTTATTCTAAGGATAACGGACCGACATAACGGCTCCACTTCCTCTGTCTGAGCGGCTGCCCCCTTCAAAGATCGTCTATTGAGACGATGACTCACCATGGGAGAAAAAACGAAACAACGTTCAGTCTGATACAGTGGGCGTGACACAGTCAGCTGCAGCTTTTTCCTCTCACTGATATGGGATAAATAAATATTGTTAACTAAAATATTGTTCCATATATTATTGAATTATATACCACACTGTAATTAATCTTTAATTATTCATAAATAAAAAATAGAACTTATGGAGTTTGAAAAGTGAAAGTGTTTTTTTTCTCATCAAATGTATTAAGGAATTATAGGATCAAGGTAATATTTTGCAGATTCACTTCAATAATTTTGTCATAATCATTTTTTCCTCTTTTTATTGTTTTTATTTCATCTCACCTCATTTTTGATAATATACATGTTATTTTCCTGTTGGGAATAGGTACACATATGAGTTTGTGGTATTATTTTCAGTTTAAAAGTCATTATTTGTTGTTTTAGTATCATTATTATTATTGTTATTTGTTATTTTATTCGTTTTTCATGTCTTGACCAGGTCTCTCGCTGAACAAGAATTTTATTTTTCTATCTCAATAAGACTTTCTTGTAAAATAAAGGAAATAAGAATGTATTATTTTTCATGTGGTATCTTTATTTTGACTTTAAAGAATCAACATTTTGGCTTATTTTCTAATAATTGTTATTAAATAATAAAAACTTTTGATCATTCCTAAATCATCATTTGTTTTACTTTATTTTCCTCCTTTTGATTTTTTTTAACTTTAGCTCATTTGTGAAGTTTCCTTGCTTTGCACTATTATTCCCTTTGTTATTTTAATACTACTACTAACAATAATAATAAGAAGAAGAATTGAGTTTACTTATTCATATGATAAAACAGAAACCATAATGTCTTGGAAACAGTCAGAAGCTTGTTTGTTTTGAAAGGTAAAAGGTGAAAGTGTAGTTCTCCGGATTAACCTGGTACTCAGAAATGTGATCGGAGTGAGCCCTCCTCCCGCTCCTCCCCTCTGTGCTGCCCATATGTCAAAGTCTTTGTGCTTTTCAAGACAGCGAGGCGACAGAAGGAAAAAAAACAGCTGGATCCAAGGATTCCTGCTAGCGGCTCCGCTAGCTGTTTCATCCCCCAGACCAGCCACTTCTCCTCGGCCGCCTCTCTTCGACAAGGTACGGTATCATAAAACTCTCCTTTGTCCAAGGAGGGACCGCGCCTCGTGCCGGACCGGGCTCGGTTTTACCTGAGCTTTCTGTTCTGACCCAGTTTTCCAGCTGCCTGGCTAACGTTAGTCACCTAGCTTCCACGTTAGCTGCTCCGGAGCTAGCTGAGCTAATTAGCTTCCTGCTGCTACGTGAGCAGGTAAGAGCGGATTAAATCAGCTGTGAGCAGAAACGAGGAGACAACAAACCGACTGAAGTCTCTGTGTTTTCACTGTTTTCATCTGTGGAGACTGAAATAAAGCAGCTTCATCAGCTGCTGGGAGTCTGTTAGTTACCAACTCTTAACTAGTAACTAGTCTAGTGTCAAATAAACCTTTTAATTATAGAGATGTGGTGTCAGATGTTATTTTATTTTTACTTTCATCAGGCTGTAGGTATTTTTCATTCAGAAATTATAAGTAGATATTCAGCAAAATAACAACCATAAGCACATAATTATAAAAGAGATGCAATGATTAGTCGATGAATGATTATTTGTTTGGTTCCAGCTTCTTAATTGTGGATATTTTCTGTTTTCTTATGATCTTCTGAATGTTTTTTACTAATTTGAAGGCGTCACCTTCACCTGTGAGAAACTGGGACAGACATTTTTTTCACTGTTCTCTGACATTTATTATCAATTAATCCAGAAAATCAAAGTGATAGTAAGTCCAGCCTTAAATCTTATCATATACACCTTATATAATATATATATATTACATATCGTGAATTTCCCCTGGTGGATAAATAAAGTATCTATGTGTAAGTTCTTCTAAGTTTCTTCCATCACCAGTAACATCCTGAATCTGTGCGTTTTTCTTTATTGCTTTCACTGCTCAGTCTGTCACATTAAAGCTTCACATACAGTTCAAACATCATGATACAGTAAATAAATGTTCATTTATTGATCAAACAAACCGCTCAGAGCAGTAACACGACAAACATGTCAAACCGAAACTAAGAGAATTCATTTTATTCATTTTAAACACACTTAGCTTTAAGATGTTTGTTTGGAGACACAATGTAGAGAAATATTAAAACTCTATGATCATTTCCTGATCCTGACCAATCACGATCCAAGAGCCTCATCAATAACCACGCCCCTTAGCTATGTGGCATTTACACCTCTGCGCTTTTCCCCTTCGTGATAATCATTTATCGTATAGACGTGTCGTTTCTAATGAAGGTGGTCTTCGGCTCAGGTGATGTTGCCCAACGCTGTTTTAAAATCCTGCAGAAAAACCATCATGTTGTTATTTAAATATTTTATTATCATTTATTTAAAACGATCGTCCGGCCCCTTAAACCTGGGCGAGAAGGTTTTCTAAATAACTGGATATAAACCGTGTTTACAATGAAAAACACTTTGCTTTACAACCGTCTGAGTTTCTTCATGCGGCTGCAGATGAAATGTGACTCATGGAGCCTGATGTCGGTGTTTGATGCCGTGACACTGATTCGCAGTGAAGATGGCCGAGTGAAGCCGCAGCGCCGTCCACGCCGCGCTGATGAGATTTAAACCGGCCTCCGTCCAGGCTGCAGGTCTTAATGCCTGTAATCAGGTTTCCATGTGATCTGAATCACAGCCTCAAACTGTGAGAGAGAGAGAGAGAGAGAGAGGACGAGTTTACACTGTAAATATTTTCAGGTTAGAAGTTAAAAAGTTCTGGTTCCGAATAGAAACGTCTCGTTAATCAGCAGTTTATTTATTTTAATGAACCTGTTGTTACTCTGAATGTGACTGAGCTGGTTTCTTCCTGATTCTGAAAAAATCATAATATAACATTTAATATAATATAATTAATAAGTGGAGATCTTATATTAAATCATGAATTAGATCAAACGGCTTTCTAACCTGAGGCTTCTCCAGACTCTCTGCTCCACTGTTTTAACTTTCTGTGTCTCAGGTGTGACGCTCACCTTTCCCTCACACACCTGTAGCTGTTAGACGTCACGCAGCAGAGAGGCCGCCGTGACGTCAGGAATCATCGGGCTTTTATTCCTGTTTTCACTGGAAAAATTATTAAAAATAACCACAACGCTTACAGTGCTGATAATACACACTGTAATAATACACACTGTAATAATACACACTATAATAATACACACTATAATAATACACACTGTAATAATACACACTGTATGAATACACACTATAATAATACACACTGTAATAATACACACTGTAATAATACACACTATAACAATACACACTGTAATAATACACACTGTAATAATACACACTGTAATAATACACTCTATAACAATACACACAATATAATAATACACATTATAATAATACACACTATAATAATACACACGGACATGCACGTGGACATGTTACAATTTTGATTATATGTCATTTACTTTCTATTTATTTGATCAGACGGATCCTGATTTAAATAATTTTTTTTAACTATTTATATAGACGATATTTCATGTTTGACTTTATTTGTTCGATGAGAAAAGGGTTTTATTTATATGTTTCCTTAAGTTAAGGTTTTGTTCTACTGAACGATACAGAACGATGTGATATATTGTGATTGAGGAATGAGTTTTCATTTGATTTTCAACGACAAAAATATAAAAATGATGATGATGATGATGATGATGGTTTTTGTTGGGTTCCCAGTTTCCTGTTCCTTTACGTCTCTGCAGCCCCACAACGCTTCAGTTACGATCTGTTGTTGTGACACATTTTAAGTTTATCCAAAAACTTCCATCTCCTGTGATTTGAATAATATTTCAGTTAATTGATCAGTCGTCCTTCTGCTCAAAGTGAAGCATCAGAAAAAAGGTGTCATGTTGTTACTGGTGCTGAAACTCGAGCATCGTATCGACAGCAGTGACTGACCTGAGATCTGCATCGTGCTGTTTCAGTGAAGCTGCTGATCACGACACGACGTGAAGGTTGTTGCTCGGATCGTTTCAAATGTTCAGTTTTTATCTTTTTAAGGGAGAAAATGTCAGTAACAGTAGAAGCTGTTAGATTAGAGATACTTTAAATATGGAGTCTAAACAGGTCTGAAGAACCGTGTTAAACAAAGATCACAGGTTGAGTTAGATTGAGTGTAACTGGTCTCTGATTGGGAGTCTGGTTCCAGGAACCAGTAGGACCAGCTCAGACCGACAGACTCCAGAGACGCTGCGTGCAGCCGCTGATCCTCGTGGTTGTGAGACAACGACTAGGTCCAGCTCCTCCATTTCTATTTTTAACACCAGTCCAACAAACAGGAAACGACGTGTGACGCCACACTGACTTCTTCTTCTTCTCCTTTCTGGTGACTTCACCTGAGGGACGAGTGAAGACACTCACACTGGGGTCGTCTCTTTCCTCCAGAACAACGTTTCATCTCGGATTGTTTTTGTGTCTCGCCGCCTGGAAAGATTTGGACTCGTCAGCTGTTCACATAAACAGAGAGAACAGACGTCCTCCTCCTCCTCCTTCCTTTTTTTTTTGATCCAGTCTTATTTTTGATGT
>NW_019524789.1:8816-16610 GCF_002814215.2 Seriola lalandi dorsalis
CAGGTGGGCGGGGCTTGGTGACTGCTTTGTTGTGACATCACAAAGTTCCAGAAGTCCTGACGGCTGGTTTTAAGGCTCAGTTTCTGAATACAGGCTGTGTGCATTTCTCTGTGGACTGAGGCTTTGATACTTTCACAGTATTAATATAGAAGCTGGAGCTGATCTATAATCACACTACACATGGACACAGACCTTTACACAATATAGGACCTTTGTTGTCTAAAATCTAAAACATTATGGTTTAAATTAGATTTTCAATCCAAATATTGGTGAAGAAGATGAAGAACACGATTCAGTCGAGACGTCATATTCAGTCATAAGTTCCAGATTCTCCAAAGTTTTATTGTCGTATAAATTGAATCTCTTTCAGACGAGTCCGTGGTTTGGAAACATCTCTTTGGGCGTGGACGACTTGTGATAGGCGTTCAGGTTTTATAGACTAAACAGTCTTACAACAAGTAAATAAACAATAACTAGAATCACCTCCTCGTGGTCGTATCCCTCCTCCACTCAGACTAGCTTCAGGTTTCATCCCTGTTTATCCACAGTCATAAAATATGAAGCATTTGTCATCAGAGTTTAGTTTTGGTCACCAGGGTCGGGTCCTGGTCTCGTGTTGATCCAGGTTGCGTGCTGCGTCTTTAAATCTTCACGGTCTCTGATTAGTGCTGATTATCCCGCTGTTTGTTGCCTTTGATCTCCACGGCTCAGGCGCTTTAAACACTTTAAAACCTGCAGAAACAGGATTTGACTTTGTTCAAACTGATTTTTAGATTCAGATTCAACGTAGAAGTGGATTCTGTCATTTCCACAGTTTCCTCTTTATTCACAGAGCTGCAGTTTGTCTTCAGTCACAGAAAGTTGAACAATAACACAGAAAACACACGTTTTCAACAGGACCGGACTCAGTTTCCTGCAGCTACTTCCTGTGTTTTATTCCTGCTGATCATATCACTGCAACGTTAAGACCCAAAAATCATATGAGTGTTTCAGGACGCGGCAGAACATTGTGGCTTTTATTAAAGTGTGTTTTTCAGCCGGTTTGTGCTAATACAGATGTTGTGGTGTGACTTGTTTGCAGCTGGGCGTGAGGCTGATGATGTGGTGTGAAGATGGAGGCTCCTGAATACCTGGACCTGGATGAGATCGACTTCTCTGATGATTCAGTGGTCAGTACGACGTGGCGGCGAGTCTGATGTTCACATGCAGCTGCGTGAATAAGACTGGTGGTAAACTGTAGTGACACAAACAAAGCGCCACAGTTAGCGTTGATCTTAGCATTAAACGCTGGCTAACCAGCTGCTGCGTCGTCGTGTGTGATTGGCCTGTGCAGTTGCACAGTTTGCAATGACTCCTTGAACGCCTTCACAGTTCACTGCTGCCCCCAAACCCCCCTGTGGGGCCCCTGATGACGTGTGCTGTAGCTGGTGTCTACTGATTCCCTGTATGTGAGGCGTTTAGGGAACATCTGTATATTTCAGCGTCTACCAGTAGTCTTCATGTGAGGCGTTATGGGACATTTGTAAATGTTGCATCTAATAATAGCCTGCATGTGAGGCGTTTAGGGGATGTTTTAAATTATAGTATCTTCTTATAGTGTACTTGTGAGGCGTTTAGGAGACATCTGTAAATTGGAGCGTCCACCGATAGTCTGCATGTGGGGGGGGGGGGCTTCTATGGGTTTATTTGCTTGGGGGCCCCCCAGAGTCAAGGGTCACCACTGAGTATATCACAGTGAGTTTCAACAGCAGCTCAAACTGCAGCCTCCAGACTGACCATGAAGTTGATTCAACACGTCTGTGAAGCAGAAAACGATCTACGCTTCATGAAGGGAGAGTCCAGAGAAGCTGCGTTAGCTTCAGTTCTGTGTGTAAAACTGGAAACTGAGCGTTTAATTACACAGCTGTGACCTAACTGCTTCATGCTACAGTCTGTCTCAGAGCAACAGAACAATGAACTCATATCTAAATATAACTGCTGTGCACAGCCGGTCCTCTAACGTGTCTCTGGTCCTGCAGTATTCTGTGACGTCTCTGAAGAGCATCCCAGAGCTGTCGAGGAGGAGCGATGGTCCGGCTGAGGAGAGACCAGGTACCTGAAGTATCCTGAAGATAGAACTGTTTTTACCCTCTTCTCATCTGAACCTAGAACTGTGCAGAGCCTGATGTCCTGATCTCCCTCCATCTCTCCTCCTCCCGCAGCTCCAGCCATCAACTGGAGTCGTGGCGTTTCCTCCCACGGTGGCGGGGGAATCAAACCCACGGGGCTCGCCGAGGTCCACAGTAAGTTCCGGCCGGTGAAGAGGGTCTCCCCTCTCAAACACCAGCCAGAGACGACCGACTCAGACTCTGATGGGAAGCTCCAGGGTCAGGGGCCGGGTCTGGGGGAGCCGGGGGAGGGCAGCAAAGACGACCCCGGCTCCGACAAGCCGACTCACGCCTCCTCCACCTCCTCGGACGGGCCGGGGGGGAAGGTGAAGGGCCTGGGCGGCGGCGGCGGTGTGGTTGGAGGGAACAACCCTCAGGCTCTGTTCGGGGAGCTGGAGCACTACGACCTGGACATGGACGAGATCCTGGACGTGCCTTATATCAAGTCCAGCCAGCAGATGTCCACGCTGCCTCGCGTCCCCCACGACAAGCGCTCGGTGACGGGGAGCAACCTGGGGGGGGGCACCCTGGAGAGGAACCGTGGGGGAGGGCTGAAGAGCTCCGCTTTATCCCACAACGAGCCTCTGAGCCTGGGCAGCAGCAGCTCACAGACTCCGGTACAAAACACAGTCTTTAATACAAACATACGCAGAGCCCTTTGAAACTGTGGCAGGAAACTTGTGGAAGGCCTTCAGAATAAAAGCATGAAAGAAAAGAGGCTTTTAATTACTCCAGATGTGCAGTATTTAACTGTATTTAATTGTTAAACCAGTGAAATGGAAGCAGAGACACACTGGAGACATTGACTATAAAGAACTGACAGTAATTGATCAATATGTTATTCAGTGTTAAACTGGTAGAAGTTTTGCTTTGCTTTTTTCCCTGTGCCCTAAAGTGTTGTTAAAGCTCCATGTTTTCTTCTTCTTCTGTGTTTTATTTGACATTAGACATTAGAGAGCAGGTTCTGAGCCTCTCTTCTGATTGGCTGACTGTTTTCTGAGCTATCAAATAAAAATAAAGCAGATTTCAGGTAAAAACACTCAGAGAAACCAAATCCTGCAAGGTTTGGATGGTGGGTCCAGGTGGGCGGGGCTTGGTGACTGCTTTGTTGTGACATCACAAAGTTCCAGAAGTCCTGACGGCTGGTTTTAAGGCTCAGTTTCTGAATACAGGCTGTGTGCATTTCTCTGTGGACTGAGGCTTTGATACTTTCACAGTATTAATACAGAAGCTAGAGCTGATCTATAATCACACTACACATGGACACACACCTTTACACTGGATGGAGCTTTAAAGTTTTCACCTTTGTCCAATCAGCATGCAGTATTTCTTTGGGCTTCTGTAAAGTATGAACTTTATGAATGAATGCTTTAATCAGCTGTGATGTGTTGTGTCTTTAATTAAAACATCTGTGTCGTCATGTGTGTTGTGCAGTACTGTGTCCTGTCTCCGGTGAAGTGGTCGGACCTGAGGAAGTCCAAGTCGATGGACCCGGACCTCCACCACCTGCACCGCCCCCCGGCAGGAGGAGGTTACCAGCCGGAGCTGCTCTCCTCCGGACTCCTCAGCTGCTCGTCCTCCCTCTCGTCTTTCTCCGACGCAGGTGTGTCACCGCTGCTTCCTCTCTTTTCTCATCCTCTCTTGATGAACAGGAGTAAATATGACGGCGTGATGTGATGTCATGTGACTTCCAGACAAGCTGCTGTCGGCGCGGGTTTACCCAGACTCCCAGGCCCAGAGGCCGGGTGTGGAGGCTGCGGGGGGCCCGGGGCTGATGTTCTCCCTGCCGGGGTGCAGCGTGAGCAGGCAGGACGGCTCCAAGCCCTGGGCTGCCGGAGCGGGAGGAGGAGGAGGAGGAGGAGGAGGAGGTGCAGGAGGAGGTGCAGGAGGAGGCGGGGGGCCGAGGGGGTTCGGAGGAGGTGGAGGAGCAGGAGCGGAGGTGGATGAGGAGACGAAGAAGAACCAGAACATCATCAACATCGTGAGAGAGGGACAGATCTCCCTGCTGGTGAGTGGGGGAGGGGCCACGCTGAAACACTGACCAATCAAAGAGCAGAACCACATGTGATGTTTTATCCTCCTCCTCCTTCTCCTTCCTCCTTCCCCTCCACCTCTCCTTCTCTTGTTTTTCATCCACCCTCTTCTTTCCACCTCCTGTCTTCTTGCTGCTCCTCTTCCTCTCCTTTCAACACATCTTTCTCCTTTTCCTTTTTCTCCTCCTCCTGCTTCTCCTCCTCTTCCTCACCTCCCTCCTCTACTCTTCTACCTCTACTGTTCCTCTTTTACCTCCTGCTCCACTTCCTCCTCACCTCCTTCCTCTACTTGCTCATCCTCCTCTTCCTGTTTTTCCCTCTTCACTTCTTCCTCCGCCTCCACTTCTTCTCCTTACTCCTCCTCCTGTTTCTCTTGCATATGTTCTCCCCCCTCCTCCTCCTCCTCCTCCTCCTCCTCCTCCTCCAGCCTCACCTGGCAGCAGACAACCTGGAGCTGATCAGAGACGAGGACAGGAACAACCTGCTGCACATCTCGGCCTGTCAGGGTCACGCCGACTGTCTGCAGCACCTCACCTCTCTGATGGGGGAGGACGGCCTCAACGAGCGCAACAACCAGCAGCTCACCCCCGCAGGCCTGGGGGTCAAGGTGTGTGTGTGTGTGTGTGTGTGTGTGTGTGTCTGTGTGTGTGTGTGTGTGTGTGTACAAGTTTAAAAAGTCTCAAAGAATCATTGATAAAATAAAAATAATAATCTGAGCTGCTGCTCGACGTCTTTGTTCAGAAATCTGCTTCACGAGGAAATGCAGTCCTCTGATTGGCCGCTGGCAGCTGCTCAATGATGTCATACGTCTGATAAACTGATGTAAACTTGTGCATCAGCTCCTGTTTTCTCTGCCCTGCAGTGGAAACCAGGCTCTTGATTGGCTGCCAGACAGGAAGTGTGTTATCTCGAGACAAGCTGGGCAGCTGTGTGCTGATTCCTGATTGGCTTTTATCAACAGAACTGTTGTTTAGTCACGCAGATTAACGGGATGACTGATTTACAACTGTGTGTGTGTGTGTGTGTGTGTGTGTGTGTGTGTGTGTGTGTGTGTGTGTGTGTGTGTGTGTGTGCGCAGGAGAAGGTGTTGCTGTGGCTGCTTCAGTTCATGCAGGAACAGGCGATCTCTCTGGACGAGGTCGACCAGCACGGAAACACGGCCGTGCACGTGGCGGCTCAGTACGGACACCTCACCTGCATACAGGTACGTACGGTATCCGCCTAACCATCCCTCCGTCACTTCGCCTCAGCAACTTGCTGTTACCGTGGTAACACCATCCGACATGCAGATTTTTTAACTCTTCTTTCTTCTTATATTCTTCTTCTCTTTTCTTCTGTATCAGGAGTTTAAAGACGTTTCCAGCTCATGAAACTAACGTGAACTGTTCGTAAAGTCGTTGCTGTATTCACATATTTTAGTTTAAACTTCTGTGTCATCTGTGATTAAAATAAATGCTTAAGTTTTGTATATTGTGAAAATGATAAACTACAAATGATTAAAAGTAAAAAAAAATGAAGATTAGAAATAAAATATCCCGTGACCTTTAGTGACCTTTAGTCCCCTGAGGGGTCGACGTCTGTGAATCGTCTCGGCGACGATGGTGTTCTGCTGCTTTCACTTTCTCTGTTCCGACTTAACATCAACTTCTTCTAAAACTGAGTTTCACCCGCTGAAGCTCGTTTCCCTGCAGAGTGTTTTCTACACACACACACACACACACACACACACACACACACACACACACACACACATCCGCTGCAGGAGAGGCGGATGTTATCAGTCCTGTCTGCTTCCTGTTGGCGAGCCAGTCCCACAGTCCAAATACTGATGGTTAATGATCTGCTATTACTTCAGCGGAGCCAAGTACACCTGCACTGTGTGTGTGTGTGTGTGTGTGTGTGTGTGTGTGTGTGTGTGTGTGTGTGTGTGTGTGTGTGTGTGTTGGATATAATAACGTTAGCGTGCGTGTGTGTGTCTGTGTGTTCAGACTCTGGTGGAGTACGGCTCTAACGTGACGGTCCAGAACCAGCAGGGCGAGCGGCCTTCCCAGAGTGCCGAGCGGCAGGGACACACCACCTGCGCTCGTTACCTGGTCGTCGTGGAAACCTGCATGTCTCTGGCCTCGCAGGTCGTTAAACTCACCAAGCAGCTGAATGAGTAAGTTACAATGTTTTTACTGTTGTAGTTACAGTCTGCGTCACCATGACTGTTGTTACAGATGTTACAGATGTTTTTAAAATGTTGATTGAATTATTGATTCTGTTGATTCTGTTTCCAGTTTAAACACTTTTATTGATTTTAATTAAAGTAGTTAATGTTATCAGTATGTTCAGAGTCTTTGCGCCTGAACACAGTTTCCTGCAGCAGCTTCTCTCCTGTTACATCAGGTGGGTTTGGGTTCTTCTTGTGCTGGTCGGAAGGTCAAAGGTCACTGTGACCTTACAAAACATCTTTATGGTCATAGCTCACAAACTATTTACACAATTTAACTCAGTTGTCTATGAGGATAAAATGATGAAGGTCAAAGGTCAACCTCACTGTGACATCATAATGTTCTGTGAAAACACCTCAGGCCATTAATCAGCTCTGTGACTCAGGAAGGAAGGAGAGTGACCGTACTTCCTGGTTGGCGGAGGGATACAGCGGTGAGGCGGTGATTGTAGTTATTGTCCGTCCCTGTCGCGCCCCCTGACTCCCCCCGGAGAACTTAAACTCTACAGGTGTCGGTTGTTTGATGTTCTGACGCTCTGACTCGTCGTCTCTCTGAAGTGAAGCAGGTTGGTGCGTTTGTTTTCTCCACCTTGACACTTTGTCTGTGTGTGTGTCTGTCGTGCAGACAGGCAACAGAGAGGATGGCGCTACAGAAACAACTGCAGAGAGTCATGGAGCCCAACAAGGCCGAGGGGACGCCTTCCCGCTCTCCCAGGTAACACACACACACACACACACACACACACACACACACACACAGGGGGAGGGAGGAGGGAGGGAGGGTGTGTGTGTGTGTGATAATTAACACACACGTTAAAACGATGTAAGAGTAAAGGAACACCCTTTGTTTCCCTCTCTGGACTCCAGCTCCCATCAGCCCTCAGTGGAGGCGTGGCCAGAGATGATGCTGACGGCGGAGGGGACTCCGGGTGACGGTCACTGGCTGGTCCGTCAGGGAGGGGTGGGTCAGGACTCTGTGCTCCGGCAGCTGCTGGGGAAGGACGTGCCGGAGACGCTGTGTCCCAGGGAGAGGCTGCCTCTGTCGGGCGGCCTGAGCAGAGAGGGCCCCTGCGGCGCCGGGGCCCCCGGGGGCCGCAGGACGGGGCTGGTGGAGAGGAGAGAGCTCAAACTGGCGAGACTCAAGCAGATCATGCAGCGCTCCCTCAGCGAGTCGGATTCAGACGGTTACCCGCCAGAGGAAGGAAAGAACCAAGGAGCCACGCCCTCAAGCACTCTGCGACCTGATAGGCCGTCCCACCTGCCAATCACAGAGGAGGATCCGGTGTCGAACCACCTCCATTTGATGATGAGAAAGCACCTCCCCGCCTCCTCCTCCTCCTCTTCCTCTTCCTCAGCTGAGAAGAAGCAGGCGTTTTCTGTAAGTGGCTCCAAGTCGGTCGAC
>NW_019524790.1:0-19390 GCF_002814215.2 Seriola lalandi dorsalis
AAGACGCGGGGATCACAGCTACAGTCAGGAGAGCCCAGCTGAAGTAAACACGTGGAAGACAATTCATCTCCAGTACAGGAAATAAACTTTGAGCTGTTCCCGTTCTTCGACAGCAGCTGCGGTGTCTGAGGCCCTCTCACTTTTACTGAACTGCAGCACTGAGGATCTTCAGGATTTGCTCCTGGCGCCCCCCCCCCTCCTTCTCTCTGTGAGAATTTAACGTGTCTCTACAGTCCACATGAGGATCTCCCTCAGATCTGGGGATCAACTTTCACTGACCAGCCTGACTTAAACCAAATCAATTAGTTTCTCATCTGTGTATTCACCCAACAGGTTTATATTTCCTCTATGATAACATCATAGAAAGCTTTATGGAGTCTGGGTCCAGCGCCAGTTTGTGGTGCTTGTTTCTGATTGAAATGAACCTGGCTAAATACAAATAAATATATGCCACCTTTATATATATATAGATGTTTTTTTCAGTTTAAGTTTAATGCTTTGAAGTGGGTGGCTAAAGTAAAACATTTGCTTTCTTAAAAAAGAAGTTATGGCTGTATATAAGTATTAAGCGACACCTGCAGGCTGCAGCTCTGTACAACAACCAGACTGTAGTGAGCTCTACAGTATAGACTTTTAAGAAAACAAATCTGTAAATCATTAAGGAGATTATTATTGGGTGTAAGATGAAACCACTACTGGCATCAGGATTTGATTGGCTGCACAGTAACAAAAACAACCAGTTAACAAGGGATTTACAGGTGACCACTTTAATATTTTTACCCAAAACAAACTTTTAATATTGAATTCACAAGAATGTGCAAAGAAAGAAAAAAGAGGGAAAATTAAAGAATAGATATCTCTAGACCTCATTAATTATACTTATCAACAATATAAATATAAAATCAGTACAAAAATGTTTTTTACACATATTTAAATTATGATATAAAAATTAAATAAAATAAAATTAATTTAGTTAAAAGATTAAAAATAAAGGAGATATTGGCTTGAAGTTAAATTCTGTATTACTGTTTATTTTGATATTTATATTGTTGCAACCACACAATAAGTATCCTTACAAAAAAACCCCACCACTCTTGTAACACAGTTTTGGCAAACTTTGATCAAACAGGATAATTTGTATGTATTTGCCTATGCTTTCAGGTGGCAGTTTTGGGAACACACTGGTTTGTGCATGCAAATATTAGTGTGTTAAGTAATCCATAAATCCTGCATGATCAGCACTGCATGCTCAATGAGAGAATGAGATACTGCATCCCAGAGCAGCTGCAGGTATGATAGATTAAATTCATTCACACGACTGAGTAACCTTTATTGATGCTGCTGGCACGGATTTACCAGCACTGCCTGCATGGTTTATATTTAACAGCAGTGGATCTATAAAGGTGTTGATCTTGTCCCAAAAAGTGGTGCTGTAATTGATTTCACAGGGCAGCAGAGGGCACAAGAGACTTAATCAATTCCTGGTTAATTCTTGTTCAGTGCTGAAAATTTGTTTTCTCAAAGTATCACAAATGCTTTAATAGTCTGTAAATCTATAGATCAGAACAATATGATGTCCTGATGTCCTCACTGACACTCCACAAGAAACGATTCAGCAGGTGAAACAATTCCCATTTTAGTTTGGCCTGCAATCAGAAAAACATGTTATAACTGACATCACTGCTTAAGCCTTTACATACCTTCCAAGGCCTTTTATGGAAGAAATTTGACTCAGTGCTTTTTAAAGGATGAGTTCACAATTTGTCAAATCTGTCTTAATTCAGTAGTCAGGGCCCATATTTCTTTAGAGAGAACTTTATAATAAAAAGACTAACTTTGACAGATACCACATTGATCTGTCTAACTCAGGTTGCTGAAGCTTCATACTCTATTACAGATGCTTCAGATGAACTTTGAAAGAACAAAAGGTTTCTGACCTCGAAAAGGAGAAATAATCACAACACACACACACACACACACACACACACACACACGCACACACACACTGCTCCTAATGTTCATATGAGCACCTGAGTTTTGTTTAAAGGCAGTCTTGAAAAATTGTTAAGCTATCCTTTAAGACTTGTTTAGACCTGCACCAGAGATCCTGTTAAAACATCACAAAATACATCCTATGATATTTGTGCATTATGTTTGAGAGATCAATCAAAACTAAATCAGTGTGTGGCTTTGACTTTTTTTGAGCAGCAGAGGAATGTTTTCCCAATGTAGCCCCTGAGGTTCTGATCTCTAAAGCCGTAGATGAGCGGGCTGAGAAAGCGTGGGATTAGCATGAAGCAGAAGTAATTAAAAAAGGCGACGTCTTCTGGTAGCCAGTTGGCGTTCAGCACTATGAGACTTTCAGTGATCGGGTGAGTGAAGGCCAGCATACACAGCAACAACTGAAAGCCATGGAACAGCACAGTGTGCATGGCTTTGCTCACAGATTCTTTGTCCTGTCTCAGCTTCCTGGTTTCTAGCAGGATTCTCACATATGTAAAGAGGATGATGACAGCCACTACTGCAAAGAAGAGCACATTTAAAGCAGCTTTGAACAATTTCTGGATTGGAGATGAGTTGACGACAACAGTTTTGCAAAGCACAGGGGTAGAGAGGACATCCACAGCAAGATCAAGTTCCCCAATGGAGTATTCAATGATAGGGAAGATACAACTGATGAACCAAACAGACAGAATAATGATCCAGATACGGTCTGAGCGCCAGGTGGCCGGCTGTTGAAGCGGATAGAAGATGGCGACATAACGCTCCAGTGACATGGTGGCCAGGATTAAGGGTGTGTTCTGGAAAGTGGCAGTGGATATGAACAGAAGAGGAACACAGTACACAATAGCAAATTTCACCTGACCCATGACACAGAGGAAGAGCACCACAGAGGACAAGAGCTGGAGGGTGTCATTGATCAGCATGTAGGCAAACAGGATGTAACGGGACGTCTCCAGGAACTGCCTGTGAGTCACAAAGATGTGCAGCATAACAGCAATGCAGCACAGGAAGATAATGAAGAAGGGTATTGTCACACACACCTTGATGATGACAGACAGGCTTCTCTGGGATGTTGCATTGGCTGGAAGTTCAGTCAGGTTCTGCATTTTGCAGCTGTGCACTGGAGCACACCTGTTAAAGAAGAATCATAATTAAAAATCCATATACAAATGAGAAATACAATACATACATAAAACTTGCATATAACACAACTCTAGTTGAATGTCAACCCCCTTAGATAAAAGAACATGATAATGAACTGTTTGTATTACACATCCAACATTCAGAATAAAAGATCACTTCACTCACCTAAGAATATCCTCATCAGTCAGAAGAGTTCAGATATCTGTTCTTCTTATCACATATTGTGTGTTTGACGTACAACATCTCTGGGAGGCTCTTCCTCCAGAGATACATTGGTTTCAGGCTGACGTCACAAAGCATCATGTTTCTCATTATCAACAGATTTCAGTGTGGAGATGGACTAATGAGGTGGTATTCCTGTTCATCAGGATTTATGGTAGGAAGCTCTAAACCTAATTTTTTTGATACATGACGGTTTAAGCAGACACGCAAGAAGTAAAAACAAAGTGATGAACCCATGTGAAACATAAAAAAATAAATAAAATAAAAAATCAATAATCCCATTTTATTCCAAATTAATAATTGCAATTGCTGCAGATGAAAGATATTAAATGCATCACTTACATCTCCAATCTATAAAGAGTGATACAATATCTATGATTATAGTATGCCAATTTACTACTATATTTACTACTATATTTATCTAATGTCTGTTTAATTTTGCAGATTCAGATTTTATACAAAACATCTGATGAGGTTATGTTTTTTTTGTAATTGATTTAATATGAATAACGTGTATGAAGTAACTAGTTCCGCTTTTCTGGCTACAACATTAAAATACTACTTTCATAGTAACACATCAGTAATATTAAGCAAATTGTCACGGGTTAGTGGTCAGTAGGACCAAAATGCAGCCAACACAGGGGGATGGGGTGCAGAATGTTTAATTAACAAAAAGAACTTCAAAAAACAGGCACAGGGAACCACAGGGGATGACAATAGGCAACCAGAACAAAACAAGGACAAACCCAGACATGAACAGGAGACGTGAACCGATGAAGACAAACCCAGAAATCAACAGACAAACCAACACAGACAAAGGGAAGCACAAGGACTATATAGACAAGGGAGGCAAGGGTGATTGAACGCAGGTGAAACACATTAGGGCGGGGCAGACAATCACCACAGACACAGGACCAAGACAGGAAGCAAAAACACTGACACACATGGAAACCAATTACAAAATAAAACAGGAAGTGCAAAAAGTCCAAACAAAACAAACAAAAAGTGTCTGCCATAGCAAACCATGACAGAACCCCCCCTTAAGGGTCGGATTCCAGACGACCTTAAAACAGAACACTAACTCGGGCTAGAGGACGGATCCAGGGGCCAGTGGACAGCATCTTCCGATGCTCAGGGGCAACACATGGCAACTCAGGGGGACGGCTCGGAGGCCTTATGGACAGGCTGGGCAGTTCAGTGGGGCGACCCGGAGGTCGGGCAAACGGACGGAGCCGTTCTGGAGGCTGGCAGCGAAGACGGGGTTTCTCCGGAGGTCGAGCCGGAGGATGGCGTCGCCCCTCTGGAGGGCGAGCAGGAGGACGGCAGCGAAGACGGGGTCTCTCCGGAGGTCGAGCCGGAGGATGGCGTCACCCCTCTGGAGGGCGAACAGGAGGACGGCGACACCCCTCTGGAGGGTGAGCAGGAGCCGACCTGGTACCAGGGGCAGTAGTCAGCTGGACCACCGTCAGGACACGAGGAACAGAGATCGGCCGGACCACAGGAGGCGGCACAGAGTCAGGGACCACCGGAGGCGGCACAAAGTCAGGGAACACCGGAGGCGGCACAGAGTCAAGGCCCACCGGAGGCGGCACACAGTCAGGGGCCACCGGAGGCGGCAAAGAGTCAGGGGCCACCGGAGGCGGCAAAGAGTCAGGGGCCATTGGAGGCGGCACAGAGTCAGGGACCACCGGAGACGGCACGGAGGCAGAGACCACCGGAGGCGGCGCCCCGGCAGGAGTCAATGACACCAAGAGCCATGTGGGCTGAGTCAGGGCAAGAATCAATGGGGGGTGGCACCCTGGCAGGAACCAGGAGCGGAGGTGACTTCACGGCTGGAGCCAGGAGAAGCGGTGACGTCACATCAGGAACGAGGGGAGGCGGTGACGTCACATCAGGAACCAGGAGAAGCGGTGGCATCACATCAGGAACCAGGAGAGGTGGTGATGTCACACCAGTAGCCATCGTCGACGCCGCTGGATAACACAAAGCAGCGGCCGTAGACACCACAGGAAAAACGGGAACAGTCATCGACGCCACTGGGGAACACGGCGCAGCAGCGGCCATAGACACCACAGGAAAGACAGGAACAGTCGTCGATGCCGCTGGAGAACACGGAGTAGCGGCCGCCGACACCACAGGAAAGACAGGAGTAGTCGTCGACGCCGCTGGAGAACACGGAGCAGCGGCCGTAGACACCACAGGAAAGACAGGAACAGTCGTCGATGCCGCTGGAGAACACGGAGTAGCGGCCGCCGACACCACCAGAGGGACAGGATTCAGCCGGACCGCCGACAGGACACGAGGAACAGGAGTCGGCCAGACCACCAACAGGGAACGAGGAGCAGGAGTCGGCCGGACCACTGACTGGGAACCAGAGTCAAGAGTCAGCTGGTCCGCCGACAGGACACGAGGAACAGGGGAGACTTTGTCCAGCCCACCCAATTCAGGAGCCAGGGAGGAATCGACCAGGACCCCCGACGCTGAGACAGCTGATGCGCCAGCCGGGATGGTCGACCCGGGAAGTGGGGCAGGAGCCAACGAAACACCAACTGGAACCCCCGACGCTGGAACAGCTGATGCGTCAGCCAGGGTGGTTGGTGAAGGCTCCTGCCCACAGGGGAGTAGAGGCTCTGGACATTGGAGTAGCTGGGGCTTGGGCTGGAAGCTGGGGACCTTGGACTTTGGCTTTGGCCGGAAGCGAGGAACCTGGGGCTTAGGCCGAGGCCGAGCCTCCCCATGGCGACGGGAGCCATGATTACCTCGCCTACTGTGGCCTCCACGAAATCCCCTGAAAATAGCAAGGCGAGTTCCCCCTGTAAGGGGACTCGTCAGGGTCCTCCAGGTCAGAGTCCGAGAACGGGTCAGCCAGCGTGCAAAGAGGCCTGCTGACCGACAGGGGTGGTGGCTGGGAGGATCTACACACCCCCAAAAAAGCCATGAAGCTGGCGTAGGCCGCTGGGTCCATATCTTGGTTGGTTCGTTCTGTCACGGGTTAGTGGTAAGTAGGACCCAAATGCAGCCAACACAGGGGGATGGGGTGCAGAATGTTTAATTAACAAAAAAAACTTCAAAAAACAGGTTACCACGGGTTACATTGAAACCAATTACAAAAATTACAAAATAAAACAGGAAGTTCAAAATGTCCAAACAAAACGAACAAAAAGTGTCTGCCATAGCAAACCATGACACAAATAATACAATATCATGGTGTCACTTTCTGAAAAGCCACTATTTATAAAGAGTATATAAGTTGTAATTGATTGATTTATTAATGTTAATATCATACTGGAGGAGGATTTTCCACAACCTAAAAGTTGTTCTTATAATGACTTATAACTGATCTCTAAAGCATTACTACATAATCCATTAACCATTATCAGAAAGTGTTCAATGTATGAGCACTTCCATGTTTGATACTGGTGCAGGACAGAGTGAATTCATTCAATTTGACTGTGACTGTGATTGTACTGTACTGTATCGTACTTTGTACCAAGAACTAAATGTTTTGTTTTAGTACAAAATATTGGTACATTACTAGCATCATCCACTCAGGGGAACAGTTCATGCTAAAATGTTAGCAAACAGTCAACTACTTACACTTTCATCAGTGAACCACTGAAGACATGTTTCTGTCCTCTTGATGAAAGTAAGCTCAATAGTCACTCCCCCTTTAGCTCAAGTTTGGTCTCACCAAACCAATAGCAACTTTGGTTTGGTGATAGGCAAATTGTGTTGTGTAAGTATAAATATATTTATACGCATGTGTGTGTGTGTGTGTGAGATACATGTGTGTGTGTGTGTGTACATTATTTTTTCCATCCCATATAATAAAAAGCCAAGTTGAGAAGTTGAGTGAAAATCTAAAGGCAAATGTGCCTACATATTGATAACCTCATATGTAATACTAATGCATGAGGACAGCAAAATTTCCTTTCAATCTTTTTTTTCCCCCCCGAGTGCATTGACTCAGCTGAACCTTTTCCAGCTGGAAGGGGGAGCTCTCATATTGATTGTTGGCACTGTGATGAGATAATTCTGCTGAGTGGACACTTTTAAAGCGAGCTGGGTCAGTGGTTCCAGCTGTGTCTTGTCTAATGCAGTTTGTGAACTGTTGACCAAAGTGTTTGCCAGTGTCCTTCAGTGCTTTTTCCTTTAGATTGTAGAAGTCAGTGGAGGTGACAGCTTATGAGCTGTAAATGTCACTGTTAATGAAGATAGATCTCTTTCGAGATAAGTATAGCACTGCAGGATGAGCAAAATAGCTCCTGGGCCTTATTACAGAACTGTCTGTGTTGCAGAGATTATATTTGTAACAGGTATCACTACTGCTGAACTATAGTTCAACCTTAACACTCATGAAAGCATCGGTGTCACAAAGATATTTTCCAAAGGTCTCTGGTGGCGCAAAACAACACAAAAAGAGGAAAACATGGCTCATAATTTGATGTTTGTCAAAGATATTGTGGAGTGAGCAAAGAGGAGGGGAAGAGTTTTCAGAGAGTGCAGTAACCTGTTGGTAATACACAGCAGTGAGGACATTGACAGTCAATTATTGTTTACCCAGGGAAACTGTCCTAACCCTGACGAGTCAGCAGAAGTACTGAGCCCTGCCAGAATAGGAGGCCAAAGCATCTCAGCTCTGCACTGTTCGGAGACGTTATGCGACTGGAAGTTCTTTAAATTGACCACAAAAATGTCTGGTAACACTTTATAAAACTGCCCACGATTTACAGTGGAAGTTCATTGTATGATAAAATACTTACTGGTTCTTACTGGTGGACAGTGGAAGAAATCAAGACTGTAGGGAACAAGTGGACAATTTAAAGGAAAGGGGAAATAAACTATACGATAAGTATTGTAGTAAATACTGGGAACCTGAGAACAACCACACATATTATAACCCACGAACCTTATTATTATTCAAAAGAAATAAAATAAAAATTACTCACATAAAAGATAAGCCATATTTGATCCACCTGCATCTATATTATTACATGACTTTAGTATGTTACAGTATTTCCTCCTCAAATGACAATAGAAACCACAGCTGTGCATTTGAGAAAGGTATGTATGAGCTGCAACTCTGCTGAACAAACATGGCTGCTGCAATGATGAGGTATTGGGCTATAGTACAATGTGTGGCTGTTCTACCCAAGGTTATTAAAACTTTTTCTGAATTTCAGTTTTGTTTCCAGTAACAGGAAACAGGAAAGGCGGGGAGAAAGGGGGGTTGAATGCAGCAAAGGGCCCAGGCTAGATTCAAACCCACGCCGCTGCAGTAAGGATTCAGCCTTGATATGTGGTACATACTCCGTTAAAGTACATTTTATTATCACGCCTGCACGCCAGCGACAGCTGTGGCGCAAGCCATTTTCAGGTCATCCAACTGTCTGCCCGTCCCATTCTTTATTTCAGTAACGCCTTGAGGGAATTTTTTCAAATTTTGTACAAACGTTCAATTGGACGAAAGGATGAAGGACAATGCACCAGGTTAGAGGAACAATTTACAGCATTAGTTATCTGAGAATCTTATTCATATCCAAGAAAAACTGATGTTGTACCTTAAATTTCTCTAACTGAATCAATATCGAATCAAATCGAATTGAATTGAATCGGGAATCGAATTGAATCAAATCAAATTGGGACCTTGTGAATCCGATTTGAATCGATTCAGGAAATCAGAATACCCAGCCCTATGAGGTACAGTTGGAGCGACATGCCATTTTGCACCTTTATGAGGCAAAAACATGCCCCTAAATGTAAATCACTGATTTGCAGCATCATCTGCCTGTACCTTAATCTTATAAAAAAGTACAAACATGTACCCTTTACTGTCAGCAATGATTTTATACCTTTAAAATTAAAAGCAGGAGAAACTTTGCACTAGATGTGCAAAGTTTTTGAGAGAACATTATTCTGTGAGGCAGGTGTGGGATGTGGGATCCAAAGTGGCAATCAGTTTAGTGCCTTTAAAATTAAACCAAGGTCCAGAGTTATCACCCTACGGACCGTTTCAGAACCTTTTCAGAAAAATGTACCTTTAGGTACAAAAACTACACCCCTTTTCTCTGTGTGTGTGTCGGCGTCTAATATGTTGAGAAGGCTGTAAAAGCTGTAGAATGGACTCGCTCAAATTATTGAGGCTGTTCATACATATGGAGTCAGTGATGTTGGCTAAGGTTAAGTTAAACCTCAGACACATAAACAACTTGGGTTACGGCCACGTGCATGGCAATATAATGATTTAAGTCAGGGTTAAAGGACGTTTGGTTGTGTGGTTGAACATATGTTACCTGAGGGAGAGGGAGGGAGAGGGACTGTCTTGTTGACAGTCGTTGTAAAGATTCTTTTGTTTACATATTTTTTTAATAAAGCTGTTAAATATATTAAAAATGTATTTCAGAGCTCAACGAGGATGTACTGTGTGACTTCGGCAGAGCATGATTAGAGAACAAGTCCCATATCCCCAGTTTAGCAATTAACAGACTAGCTGATCATTAACATTAAGCTCCTGAGTCTAATTGTGCAACCTCAAGTTGTCATTTGTTTGGCAAACAAGTTCACTCTAGTGGGAGCACCTCACAGGGGCTCGCCAGCCCTTTACGCAAGTTTTGCGTCAGTAATCAGGACTGTAGGGGATTGGACCAAAATCTGTGTCCAAAACAAACTTTCTGCTTCTGAACCCCAGCGGATGCCACCTCAGCAAGTAACTTTTTTGAAGGCTATCAGACAGAATCAATGCGATTTCCAAACTTTTGGCAACAAGAGTTTTAGTGAAATATTAAATGACAGAGAGAAATCTAAGCTATTTTCAGTGAAATGAATAACAAAAAAATGAGAACACGGGTATAGTAGAGGATGCAATCACACAGACAAAGACAAAGACATAAAGGAATTTAGCACAACTTCAGTGCTGTGTGTTAAATGTCTCATCATCTTGTACGCCCATATTCACCATACCTATGTAATGTAACCAATGAAACCAATGTGACCAGAGATATTTAAAGTTAGTTAAAGTGCCTGGCCTGAACAAACAACATGAAATCAATCTGAAAAACAGCTCCTTCTATGAATGGGCACCACAGCTGGATGAGACAGAGCAACAGCTGGAAAGCTTGAAGAATTAATGTTCTGAGCCCTTTCCTTGTTGACTTTTTATCATCTCCTGATGCAGCTTTCATTAATCTAACATAAGTAAACACAATCATGATACACATGATCATGAAGTAAAACTGACTTATAGCTGACGTAATGTGATCCATGGATGTAACCTCTGTGATGTCACCCAAAGGATTCTGAGGAGCATGTGTTGAGCCGAGACTTACATGCCGTTTGTGGCAAGCATACGTTCGCCCACCTGACACTCAAAGCGATAAGCCCTCAATTATGCATAACTTTGAATCTTAATAAAATTTAAATGGCTGAGTTATATAAAATTCACCCCCGTACAGTTGTCATGAAGGGGGAAATTAGCTAGAGAGACCAAAAGCATTTATTGTACCAGGCAGTAAACATGTTTATTTCTACTGTCAGTTTGGACATTTTATTATGAGAGTCTATGGGGACTGACTCACTTTTGGAGCCAGCGTCAAGCAGCCAGTCAAAGAACTGCAGTTTTTAGCATTTCTGCGTTGGAGAGGTTGCCACTTGGCAGCTCTCCATGGTGCAGGGGTATGCAAATGGCCACATAGTGCTCCAGGGTCATTGCTGTCAGGGAAAATGGTGTGATTGTAACATACAGAACATGAAACAGATAATGATACACATCCCAACTTGCACTGTGAATCAGTCCGTGCTGTCAGAGAGTAAGATAATGGCAAAACAGATGTGAAAGGTTGAAAAAAAAAGGTTATAATGATCAACAAGTTGATGCAGATAAAAATCATCACCAGGATCTGCACGATAATGACCTGGTCATTGATCTGTCGTCCAGGAGACTCACCACCAACCAGTGAGTTGTTATCTGCCATTTATTTTCTAAGCAAACAAAAGTTTTTAAGTCACTGCCAAAAGTCAAATCAAGTGTCATACTCTAATGCACCTGTCAATAGAAAATTTGATTTTTGTTACAAAATGATAAAAGTTGGGGAGGTCACATGGACAAGACCAATATAGCAGCTTAACGAGAAGGTTCCAAGCAACTGTACTGTGCTATTTTTCTGAGTAGAACCTCAGTGTTGATATGTCAAAAACTCCTGCAACCAGCAGTGTGATATTTTCACTTGGCCATGCAAGCTTGGTACTAAAACAACTTTGCCAAATCCATTGTGTGACTCGCAACCTAGCCCAATGGCTAATGTAGCAGGAGTCCTAAACAAGCTGAAATTACTCCGAGTGTTCTTCGGAATATTGACACTCGTCAGACTGACATGTTGCATTGATATGCAAGCAGACAAAAGTAAAAAGATTTCCTCCAATTCAATGCATATTAAAGAAGCTGAACGCTGCATACACAATCCATGAGTCTTTTGTTCTTTGGTGTACAATAGGGTCCAAGGGCCAACAAACACTCCTTAGACTTCATCAATGACCAGTTTTGGGGAAACTACTTTGAAAGCTGAATTTTGCAAGCAATTACTTCCCACTGGAAGAAGTTGAACTACAGAAAAGATAACCAAGGGAGAAATCCAGTTTAGTGAACTAAAACTATGTAGAAAGAGTAGTTGAAACTACTTTGTAAAAAAATTATGAAATTGACAATGTAAATTTGATAGGAAATTATAACAAAATATGATACAAAAAAGTCACATGCCAGTTTATTGCAAAAAGTGCCTACTTTTTCACAGGTTTTATGTAAACCAAAAAAATTAAATACCCACTATTCATGGGAAAGTGCTGGAATGTTAGCTTTGGTTTGGTAAACAATAACTGCTCAAGTATGGCCATGATAATTCTTCCTCAGCCTGAGTTTCGGGAGGTTTATCCATGATGATGTCACATTTTTTTTTTAAATTCCAAGAGAAATAGTTTTTCTGTTGCGAACCAAGATGACGAGACATCACACCTGACGGGGTCAA
The DNA here is from genome assembly GCF_002814215.2 of Seriola lalandi dorsalis. NCBI lineage: Eukaryota > Metazoa > Chordata > Actinopteri > Carangiformes > Carangidae > Seriola > Seriola lalandi. The sequence continues at coordinate 12,387 of NW_019524790.1, forward strand.
GATACAATTTGTTGATTTGTTGTTGCGAGTTATAAATTGATAAATTATATTTTTGTATATCCTTTTCTTTTAAATATGCCCAGTGCATCACCCCTTTGTTCAGCCCATAGAACTCCAATAATCTAGTTGATTTTATTTACATATTTCACAGTTGATGTTTATTACACCAGTATTCTAAAAGGAAGTTCACACCAAGTTGAAAGTGTATGGTTTAGGAGCACTGATTCTTTGTAAGACACGCTGAGTAGTTCCTCCTCAATATTGTCGATCAGCGTTCCTCAAAATTTCTACTTAATGCATGCCACGCTATTTAGAAAATATTATGCATTTTAGTTGGGGAAATGCTTCGTCAGACAGTGTGTAAACATGTGTATGTTTATGCATCTGTTTGGGTGATGTTGGGTGTCTGTGTGTATGTGCACTTACACTTGAATCATCCTATTTCTATGTTTTTCTTTTTTAAATGTTATGCTCAATAGTCATGAGATAGCGCTAACACATGCGCAAAAGAGATGTGACGCTATAATGACAGGCGACCGAATGAAATGGACCGTTACCATGATTCAAAGTTTTGGTATAATCTATGTACATAAATAACATACAGTAGGTCTGGTTGGTTTTAGACATTATAAAGTTAAATATTATAACTTGTAAAATGTAATTTCTAAAATATGCCTTAAAGTCAAAAGAAAGAAGGAAAGAAAAAAAAAAGAAAGAACATTTCTGATACAAATGGTTTAAATTACTGGACCTCCAGCTGGGCCTCTTTCTCATGCACACATACTCACACACAAACAATAGAGAGACAGAAAGAGAGTCAGAAAAAGAGAGAGCGTGATAGAGAGAGAGAGTATTGGTCAAACAACCAAAACAGATCAGGTTCTGAGGCCTGTACATAATTTCTGTCCCTGTTGGCTTTTGCAGATAACACCATATACGCACATTTGCAGGCAGAGTCAACAGATCAATGCTTTTACGCAATGAAATGGCGCTGAGGCCTTACAAATACCCACCGGACATCACAGTTTGCAGTCGTCAAGCAGACTAAAAGATTTCCAGCAGCAAACAAGCTTTTTTCTCTGATTTTACAAAGACAAGGCAACAGTGGGCTGATTAGGTCGTTAGAAATTAGTTCGGACTGCAGAAAATAGAAAACCTGCAATCACCAACTCATTTTACATAGATCATATCAATACTTTCTTCTAGTGCAGCAGATCTAAATAATCTGCAAAATGCAAGCTGTTCGTCAGTGTTCAGTGTGTGCCAGCCGTGCGGCTAGAGGATTTCTGCAAAATCAGACAGACATTTCACTGCTGCGGACCAGCAAGAGTGTCCTGAGGAGAGGAGCAGCCTGCATCCGTGTGCTAAGGTTGGTTATGAATAATGGGCAATGTCGTAGTATGCAGTTGGAGCACAGTCTAGATCTTTGCTGCCTATCAGAGTTTAAGTTTCAGCAACTTTTTCTCCTTGTGTTTGAATAAGCTCTTTTTCAAGTTTCATTTCTTAAACATCACCTGAAAGATTGGCAGGCAAATTCAAACCTTAGGTTTATAACTCACAGCACTACAAAACTTTAAGGTGAAATAACAATGGTCATGACTGTATTAACCCGCATATATCCTTTCCTAATGTGTCTACAGCAGTTCTGAGGGTGTCGTATTCAGCAGCAGGAAAGCTGGAGTCCAGAATTCAGGGGAATGGACAAACACTGCACACATGAGCATAGCACCTTTAAGTGTTGCCCGTGGGCTTTGTGCTGTCCCTTTTACACAGGTGGGTTAATCTCCTATCAGAGACGCTGTAATATAATTCATATTTTGTACATGCACAAACTGAAGGAAGATATTAAAATGCTGAATTTACCCCCTTTTACTCTGTTTGTAGCAAGTGGAAAACCTCTCCCATGACTCCCTGATCAGAAGAGCAGCCTCAGTGGTTACAGACAGTTCAAGTACTTTCCTCTCCCAGACCACCTTGGCTCTCATAGATGCCCTTACGGATTATTCAAAGGTAGGTTTTCATCTTTTGTGAAACATTTTTCCATATCTTATGATGATGCCAACCTCAATCTGAGATTTTCATCCATCATTGGCAAAAAATATTTTCACAGTAAGTTTAGAAATTTACAAATCCAGACTTTGGGTTGAAGTCATAGGAGTAAAAAACAAAATCTGCTCAGTGCTGTAATTTGATTAGACACTTCTCTGATCATGTGTCATCAACCATGTTTCATTGACATTCTCACAGATACAGTACTTTTTCTCTATGTTTATCATTTTAAGTTGCTCTGTATTTTTCCTGACTGTCTGTCCTGCCTCTGTGTGCTAACAGGCTGTGCACACACGCATTGCTCTCCAAAAACGCTATTTGGCCTCAGTGGGAAAACTGACCCCAGCAGAGGAGGATTTGCTCCAGCAGGCGATCAAAGGCCAGCGTGCAGAGGTTAGTTTCTGCTGTTGTCCCCTTTGGAGAAAAGTCTTTGAAAACAAAACTAAACCGAACTTAAAGCAGTCAGTTTTTCCTACCAGAATTATTACACTTTGCATAAACAACTAAAAAGATATATTTGTGATATAGAGTTTGTCTCATCTCTTTTCACCTGACAGGTTGGGGACAGACTAAATGAGTGCAAACGTTTTGAGTCATCCTGGATCAGTGCTGTCAACTTGTGTAAACTGGTGGCTGAGGCAGCGTACACTTCAGGTGAGTAAAATGTGTGCCTTCATATGCTTTGATATAATGCTACTGCTGTATTTCTAATGATGGAATGATGAAAGGATTAAAATCATGTTTATATCTTAAATATTTATCTAATTGTGTTTGTATCTGTGTGTTCCCAGGAGCTGAACATGCCTCCATCACGGTGAGGACAAACATACAAGTGGCCCAGTTGCAGGTGGAGGAGGCACAGAAAATGTCAGTGGACGCAGAAAAGAAGCTGGCAGAGACTAAAGTAGAAGAGATTCAAAGGATGGCTGAATATGCCGCCTCTTTAGAGGATAGTGAGGAGCATGAGGTGCACGAAGCTTATCTACGAGAGGACTAAGAGAAATAGACAGATGTTGGACAAAAGAAAAAAATAATGCCACAGTGCTGTTCAGTTTATATTGATACAGATTCAACTTGAGCTGTCTACGTGTTATTTCCCTATTTTGTTGCTCTTTCATTTTGAGCCTTAAAGATGTTCACATTTGCATTTAGACCAAGAAAGTGACATATTGAAAAGGGAAAAAAATAAATTGCTAACAAGTCATTTTTTACTATTTCATGAATCATAAGTTTTAGACCATATGTTTCATTAGTGAATGTGAGCTGATTTTAGAGCTTTTGGAAAACGATTATCAAATCTTCAGTATCTATTGTGTGGCAGTTGGGTTTATCTAACATTGGAACAAAATGTTGTTTATTGTATGTTTTTTTTTATAAAAGTATTGTTTGTATCATTGTTTTTTCACTGTTCACATATCAGTTAAAATAAAGTGAATCCATGTCTATTTAATGTAATATAAATGTTGATGGGTCCTTGTTTGTTGCCATTTCATAGAATCCTATTTTATCCATATCATATATCCTAATTTACCATGATATGACTTAGTGGTAGGACAGATCATGGTCAATTCACAACAAGAAGTGCTTAAAGCCAAATCTTATCTGCCTTTGAAATGTTGCCTAAAAAATAATAACTTCTGTAAAAGCAACAAAACTTGATTTAAAGATACAGATAGATATTCAATTTTACATAAAGCACAACTTATGACAAGACGTGAGTGTTAAGTCCCTGGCCGTATCATTGACCTGTGTCCGGATTTTGACTGGACCGCAACAGAGGGGAAGTCTTCCCATTGGCCATTGCTCTTAGAAGTGATTTGGTTCTATTAAGGGGAGTGTTGCCAACTTAGTGCATTTGTCACTATATTTAGAGACTTATATGGCCATATAAGTCACCATATGGCTGGATTGTGTATGGGCATGGGGCTACACTTCTTGTCACAGGCAGTCACCCAGCTGTCCTGGTTTCCCGGCTGCAGGGAAGCAGAGTAGTGCATCCAATACACTCAGCAAGACACACACCGAGCAAGAGAGAGCAGGAGAATGTGGGGGGAGAGAGAAGAGATTGGTAACTGTTTAGATAAAGAAACTAGCAAATCTCATATGTATCTAGTCTAATCTAGTATGTAAATGTCAGCAACTAGAAATGATACAATATGCTTACTGCAGCATGTTAGCACAGCAATAAAAGCCCCCTTAAGAAATAATGGGTTTCTGTCCCATGAATCACTAGTGACCCAGTGATCCATGCAGTGTTAATAATCGGCCCTACAGACTGTTCTGAGACCACAATTCATCATCTTGGGCTCTGTTGTCTTATCCAAAATCCCAAATTTACACTTTAACTATTTAGAAAGTGAATTGCGAACATAGACAGTTACTATTTCAGTTATAGTATGTTTTAATGAAATTTTAATTTCAATAAATTAAATGCAATTTCTGTTAGAAAATTATTATTCTAACTTGTCAAATAATATTTCTTTTAAACAAGCCAATAGAGGCATAGTGTTTCAGTGCTTGAAAGAAATTTTCATCTCTGAGGCCATAAATTAGAGGACTCAGACATCTTGGTGCAAGATTAAACATTATGTAGTTAAAGTACCTGACATTGACAAATAACCTGAAATTAATCTGAAGTACCGAAGTCTCTATGAATGGGCACAGCAGCTGGATGAGACAAAGCAGCAGCTGGAAACCATGAAGAACCACTGTTCTGAGCCCTTTCTTTGATGACTTTTTATCCTCTCCTGATGCAGCTTTGGCCACTTTCATTATTTTAATATAGGAGAAAACAATAATCATGCACATGACCAAGAAGTAGAATTGTTGCACAGCTGAAGTAATATAATCCTGCCATGCATAAAAAGTAAACATTTGCACCGAACATATCTGATATTGTTTATAGAAACTAAGAGACGCTGATGCAAAGAAAGTGGAGAGAATAACGATGCAGGGCACAGAGCTGATGCCATGAACGATGAGAATACAGTGCACAGTTCTGCGTGTTGAGCACAGCTCTCCATGGCGCAGGGGCATGCAAATAGCCACGTAGCGCTCCAGGGTCATTGCTGTCAGAGTAACTGGTGTGACTGTAAGATACAGAAGCACCATAAAAGAAATAATGACACACAACCAAACTTGCATGGTAAAGCGAAAATAGCTCAAGATTAGCAGGATATCAGAGATGAATAACATCAAACTATCTGACAGTAATGTAACAGCAAATAAGATGTAACGTGTTGTTGCGTAGAAGCACTCTTTCTTAAAAAAGGTGACGATGAGCAACAAGTTGATGCAGAGAAAAATCATCACCAGGATCTGCACAATCATGACCTGGTCATTGATCTGTCGTCGCAGAGTCTCACCACCATCCAGTGAGTTGTTATCTGCCATTTATTTTCTAAGAAAACACAAAGTTTTTGAGGCACTGCCAAAAGTGAAATCAAGTGTCATTCTCTAATGCACCTGTCAACAGAATGTTTGATTTTTGTTACAAAAATCAAAGTCCAATGTCAAGCCTCTCTGAATACAGCAGTTTACCAAACCCTCCATGTTATTCCAAAGATGAATCTCTTCTGCTGAGCTCTGTGCAGCCTTCTGAGAGACGGCTGTGTCTGATGACTTAAAGACTAGTACATCTAAAAATAAAACTCACTGCTCACTACACTGTCGTCATCACCACTCACTGCTAGTCACCCTCATTAGCTATCTAAAGTTGGTGCTGCAGAGACCGTGTAGTGACCTCAAGGAGTCATAGAAATAGTTTTTACCAAAGACTTAATGTTGTAAGTGTACAAAGTTTACTGTTTCTCTCATAGATGATTAATTACTATGTTGATCATCACTGAGTCATCTTAGTTATTATTACTGTCATTCACTTATGCTGTTCGCATTACAGATGCTCATTATTGTAAAAAGTACAAAGTGTACTGATTCTTAAAAATGCAAATGCTCTACAGACGAAACAATTGGATAAATATTAATTCAGACAAAAGCTGTTTAGAGTATTACAGATGCTCAGTTTTCTCATTCTTGTGTCTGAAAAGTTTGTAATTACAAACAAAAGCCAAAATATCTGATAATATTGTAATCCTTACAATCAAAATTAACTAAAATTTACCTAATTTAAACACCTCTATGCATAAAATTTGGCATTTCCCATTTAATGTAATAAAATACTCCACATCTATGTTGTTAGAGTATATGACAGATCTTCAGCTGTGTTACATACATGGCGTTTGCATCATCAGCCCTTGTGAGTGTGGCATTTTGTGTATACAAATTATATTCATTATTGTACCCTTATCATTTTGGATTGTAATTCATTCCATATTCATTATTTTCTAAATATGAGTTGTTTTTTAATTTGTAAAATATTGCAGATATTTTTTATGTTATGTAAGAACATTGTTATTCAAGTCTGATAAAAATCATCCAAATGACTAAAAGTTCTTTCTGTTGTGACCTCCAGCTGGTCCTCTTTCTCATGCATGCACACTGCATGCAATAGAGACAGTGTTGGTCAAACAACCAAAACAGATCAGGTTCTGAGGCCTGTACGTAATTTCTGTCCCTGTTGGCTTTTGCAGATAACACCAAATACGCACATTTGCAGGCAGAGTCAACAGATCAATGCTTTTACGTAATGAAATGGCGCTGAGGCCTTACAAATACCCACCGGACATCACAGTTTGCAGTCATCAAGCAGACTGAAAGATTTCCAGCAGCAAACAAGCTTTTTTCTCTGATTTTACAAAGACAAGGCAACAGTGGGCTGATTAGGTCGTTAGAAATTAGTTCGGACTGCAGAAAATAGAAAACCTGCAATCACCAACTCATTTTACATAGATCATATCAATACTTTCTTCTAGTGCAGCAGATTTAAATAATCTGCAAAATGCAAGCTGTTCGTCAGTGTTCAGTGTGTGCCAGCCGTGCGGCTAGAGGATTTCTGC
>NW_019524790.1:19410-21105 GCF_002814215.2 Seriola lalandi dorsalis
GTTTTTCAGTGCATTAAAGAAAGCTTCATCTCTGAGGCCATAAATTAGAGGACTCAGACATCTTGGTGCAAGATAAAACAATATGTAGTTAACATACCTGACATCATAGAATAAATTATAATCAATTTGAAACAAAGCAGCTTCTATGAACGGGCACCACAGCTGGATGAGACAGAGCAGCAGCTGAAAACCATGAAGAACCACTGTTCTGAGCCCTTTCTTTGATGACTTTTTATCCTCTCCTGATGCAGCTTTGGCCACTTTCATTATTTCAACATAACAGAAAATGAGGATGATGGACATAATTAAAAATTGGAGTTGATATATAGCTGATCTAAGATGTTGCTGCCATATGTAAAACATAAACACCTGCACTGAACATAACTGATATTGTTTGTAAAAGCTCAGGGATACTGATACAAAAAAGGTGGAGAGAATAACAATGCAGGGCACAGAGCTGAGGCAATGGATGATGAGGATGCAGTGAATAGTATTGCGTGTGGAGCACAGCTCTCCATGGCGCAGGGGCATGCAAATGGCCACATAGCGCTCAAGGGTCATTGCTGTCAGAGTAACTGGTGTGACTGTAACATACACAAGTACCACAACACAGATAATGATACACAACCAAACCTGAATAGTAATATCAAACTGGAGGACGATAACAAGGATATTAGACATCAATAACAGCAAACTATCTGACAGTAATGTAACAGCAAATAGGATGTAGCGTGTAGTTGTGTAGAAGCACTCTTTTGTGAAAAAGATGACGATGAGCAACAAGTTGATGCATAGAAAAATTATCACCAGGATCTGCACAGTAACAATCTGGTCTTTGAGCTGATAGTGCAAGGACTCACCACCAGGCAGTGAATTGTTATCTGCCATATATCTGATTTCTAAGCAAACACAGAGGAAGTTTTAGCCAGTGCAATAAGTCCGTTAAAGAAACAAAATGATGTATGTCCAATTTCAATCTTCTGTGAAGTGATACAATTGTGGATCAATACAGCCGTTTCCCAAATCCTCTATGCTGTTTCAGAGAGTAATATTGTCTGCTGAGCTCTGTGCAGCCTTCTAAGAGGGCTGTGCATGATGATGACTTTAAAGGCTAGAACATCCAAAAATAACACCAAATGAAACTTCACTTCACCAGTGTTGTCATCGCCACATAAAACTCTAGTAGTCTCTCTTATTGGCTGTCTGTAGTTACATAGACGGAGTACTGCATATTCTAAAGTGACCTCAGAAGTTATGCTCATTCAATTTACTTTCAAAAGAGTATTATTATTCAATAGGTCCTGTTTTCCTAAAATTATTAATCACAAGTTGTGACTAAGAGTAAAGGCCTATGCATGTCTATTTAAACATGACTTCGAACACTTTTACAAACAATCTGCTTATCATGATTTGTGACTCTTTTAGTCGGACAGAATTAGTCTAATTACTAATTTTGAGTTGGCCTTGAAATTACTTTTATGAAGGGTTTAATGGCAATATAATCTGACATGACCCTTTCTGTAAATTCAGGGTGAAAGGACAATGCAAATGAATTATCTTGTCTTCTTAAAGAGAGAGATGTACCCTGGGCTAGGGCAAGGAAAACAACATTAGAGCTTGACTTCTCTGTATTTCAGTCAACTCAGAAACGGATGCACAAATCTGTTTAAAAAAGCTATGAATTAATTTTATCTC
>NW_019524790.1:21163-21483 GCF_002814215.2 Seriola lalandi dorsalis
ATATCAGTTACTACTAGTATCATGCTGTCAGACAGTAATGTAACGGCAAATAAGATGTAACGTGTTGTTGTGTAGAAGCACTCTTTCTTAAAAAAGGTGACGATGAGCAACAAGTTGATGCAGAGAAAAATCATCACCAGGATCTGCACAATCATGACCTGGTCATTGATCTGTCGTCGCAGAGACTCACCACCATCCAGTGAGTTGTTATCTGCCATTTATTTTCTAAGCAAACACAAAGTTTTTTAGGCACTGCCAAAAGTGAAATCAAGTGTCATTCTCTAATGCACCTGTCAACAGAATGTTTGATTTTTGTTACA
>NW_019524790.1:21533-23944 GCF_002814215.2 Seriola lalandi dorsalis
AAGTTTAGAAATTTACAAATCCAGACTTTGGGTTGAAGTCATAGGAGTAAAAAACAAAATCTGCTCAGTGCTGTAATTTGATTAGACACTTCTCTGATCATGTGTCATCAACCATGTTTCATTGACATTCTCACAGATACAGTACTTTTTCTCTATGTTTATCATTTTAAGTTGCTCTGTATTTTTCCTGACTGTCTGTCCTGCCTCTGTGTGCTAACAGGCTGTGCACACACGCATTGCTCTCCAAAAACGCTATTTGGCCTCAGTGGGAAAACTGACCCCAGCAGAGGAGGATTTGCTCCAGCAGGCGATCAAAGGCCAGCGTGCAGAGGTTAGTTTCTGCTGTTGTCCCCTTTGGAGAAAAGTCTTTGAAAACAAAACTAAACCGAACTTAAAGCAGTCAGTTTTTCCTACCAGAATTATTACACTTTGCATAAACAACTAAAAAGATATATTTGTGATATAGAGTTTGTCTCATCTCTTTTCACCTGACAGGTTGGGGACAGACTAAATGAGTGCAAACGTTTTGAGTCATCCTGGATCAGTGCTGTCAACTTGTGTAAACTGGTGGCTGAGGCAGCGTACACTTCAGGTGAGTAAAATGTGTGCCTTCATATGCTTTGATATAATGCTACTGCTGTATTTCTAATGATGGAATGATGAAAGGATTAAAATCATGTTTATATCTTAAATATTTATCTATTTGTGTTTGTATCTGTGTGTTTCCAGGAGCTGAGCATGCCTCCATCACGGTGAGGACAAACATACAAGTGGCCCAGTTGCAGGTGGAGGAGGCACAGAAAATGTCAGTGGACGCAGAAAAGAAGCTGGCAGAGACTAAAGTAGAAGAGATTCAAAGGATGGCTGAATATGCCGCCTCTTTAGAGGATAGTGAGGAGCATGAGGTGCACGAAGCTTATCTACGAGAGGACTAAGAGAAATAGACAGATGTTGGAGTCAACGTGCTGTTGATTTCACTGCGATACAGATTCAACTTCAAAAGCTATGAGCTGTCTAAAGTTTATTTCCCTATTATGTCTATGTTCCTTTTTTAACCTGTAAGATGTTTACATGTTTACATTTATACAAAGAAAATCTAATATTGAAAAGGGAAAGAAATAAATTGCTAATTCTTTACTATTTCATAAATCACTATTTAAGAGCGTATTTGATCAATGTGAGCTTGAAAATGATTATCAAATCTTCAGTATATACTGATTGTGTGGCAGTGGGTTTTATCCAGCATCCAAACAAAATGTTGTTTATTGTATGTTTTGTTGTAACGAAGACAGTCTTTTTATAAAAATATTGTTTGCCTCTGTTTTTTCACTGTTCATATAATGGTAAAAAAATAAAAGGAAGCTAAATGTATTTAATTTAAAATACATATGTTGATGGGTCCTTGTTTGCTGCTATATCATATAATAGATATTCTAACAATAATCTATGAGACGAATGCACAATGCCTCATCAATATGATCAATACAAACAGCACAGAAATTCTATAAAGATGCATTACTTAAGCAGGAGGTTGAAGCAACTGTTGCATCTGGATATACAGGATGTCTTTGTCAGAGTAACCTTACCAAAAGCTCTTTCAATAACTGTGTGCTCATGATCTCATCTTTCCAGTTCCTGTCTCAGTTGTCCTGTCTGTTGAGGCACCAGTTAGAGCTTTAGCTTGTTGAGGTGGGGAGACTCCTTCACCTTGGGGTTCAGATATGGCAGGCCTTTCCTTCTGAGTTTGTCTCTTTTGTCCATGTTAATATTAACGTCCCCCAGCAATGGTCTCTCTAGGACTCTATCTAAACACTCGTCAGAGCCCTTGTGTATGTATGTGTGTGTGTGTATGTATGTATATGTTTATTCGACACCTGACATCATTAGATTCAACAGATTGACCCAACATGAGATGGACTCTCATCTGACTTCGAGCCAGGGCCACGCCCTACAACATACAAAAAGGCCAAAATACTGTTTATGCCTTTCACAAAAAATACAAGGAAATTTTAAAGCCACTCAATTTAAGCTGTGGCAATCCTGAGGCATACATTACCGCCAGTATATTATGAGTCAACAATCAAATATGTGTATTTTACATGTTTACCTATTCACAATCGCCCACTAAAATATGCAGATAATATTAATTGTAAGAATTTATGGTGTATTATTTCTGTAATATCACACCTTATATTATAGTGTAAAAGGATTTGACATACTATATAGCAGCTTGGAGATGCACATGTACATTGACATGTCACCAAGCCTTGTGATGTTGAATGATCACTCAGTCTGTAAAGATTGATTTAAAAACAGAAACTCTGTACATACTTTAAGTATATTAAACAGCAGGTGTCTTTTTCGCTTGGTCTTGTAGTTTTAATAACGTGCATCTCATAAATTTTCCATAT
>NW_019524790.1:23964-24502 GCF_002814215.2 Seriola lalandi dorsalis
TACTTTAACACGACACCAGATTCTTAGGTTAAAACAACAGGTACAATGATGATCTTGAGGCCACAAGTCTGTGCAGCCATCTCAGCGCTGGAGGCTTTAAAAATCAACATTTGAGAAGCCATGTTTCCACTCCACCCCAGGATGCAGGTAAAATTATGCCTCACAGACAGGATGAGCTCAGCTAAACACCTGGTCTAACTCACCAGAAGATGGTAACCAGTGAACTGCTCTGGTCCTCCATGTTATAAGTACACAGTGTAATTAAGACAGAATGAAATCAATAGAAAATGGCTGGAATGATTTTATTTACATCTATTAATATTCTGTTTCGGGTTTATTATTCTTCCGCCAAATTTCGGCGTGTAACTCGTCTCGCAGCTTTGAGAAAACCCCGGTAATATATACATCAAAACGTGCGTCTTGATCCCGAAACGGGTGCTATGACTTTTGGTGTTAAAATTCCAATTTTTCCCAAAGTTATTCCCAAAAAACTGGGAATAAATAATGCATTAGAAATGCATTGGAATTTTCTTTAGAA
>NW_019524790.1:25745-28462 GCF_002814215.2 Seriola lalandi dorsalis
GGCCACATAGCGCTCAAGGGTCATTGCTGTCAGAGTAACTGGTGTGACTGTAACATACACAAGTACCACAACACAGATAATGATACACAACCAAACCTGAATAGAAATATGACACTGGGTGAAAATGACAAGGATATTAGACATGAATAACAAGAAACTATCTGACAGTAATGTAACAGCAAATAGGATGTAGCGTGTAGTTGTGTAGAAGCACTCTTTTTTTGAAAAGGTTATGATGAGCAACAAGTTGATGCAGAGAAAAATTATCACCAGGATCTGCACGATAATGACCCGGTCATTTATCTGCTTCTGCAAGGACTCAGGAAAAAACAGTGAATTGTTATCTGCCATATATCTGTTTTCTAAGCAAACACAGAGGAAGTTTTAGCCAGTGCAAAAAGTCCATCAAAGTGTCTACATCAAAAACAAAATTGGATTCCTTATACAAAACATATGTTCACTTTCGATCTTCTGTGAAGTTAGATGATGGTGGAGTAAATACATCAGTTTACCAAACCCTACAAGCTGCTACAGAAAGTTATTGTCTGCTGAGCTCTGTGCAGCCTTCTGAGAGAGAGCTGTGCATGATGATGACTTTAAAGGCTAGAACATCCAAAAATAACACCAAATTAAACTTCACTTCACCAGTGTTGTCATCGCCACATAAAACTCTTGTAGACTCTCTCATTGGCTGTTTGTATTTACAGAGACGGAGCACTGCATATTCTAAAGTGACCTCAGAAGTTGTTCTCATTCAAGTTTATTTCCAATAGAATATTACTATACAATAAGTCCTGCTTTCCAAAAATTATTCAAAAAAGAAAAAAGGTCTGGGCATGTCTTCTTTTTAAACATGACTTGAAACACTTTCATTAACAAGCTTTTTATGTTCATCTGTTTGTCTTTGAGTGCGAAAGAATTAGTCTAATTGCTGATGCAAAGTTGGCATGGAATTACTTTTATGAAGGGTTTAATGACATTACAAGCCAACATGACCCCTTCTGTTAATTCAGGGTAAAAGGACAATGAAATCTCTGGTTTTCAAATGAATGATCTTGTCTTCTTAAAGGGAGAGATGTAGTCGGGGCTAGGGTAAGGAACACAAAATGCTTCAATGAACCAAGGAACTTTTGGAAAAATGTGACATATTCTGGTAAAGAAGAGATTTTTGAAGATGACCTGTATGATTTATCCTCCCCTTGTGTGCTGGGGATGGGGAGAGGAAAAGAGTCCTTGTATTGAGTATTGTCACAGAGTTTGTATTTGAGGTAAGTTTATTGCTAGTTAGAAGTACTCTACATGAAGTTAATGTTGGCATTAGATGTTGGGCTGACATTGATGCCTGTCAGCTATCCTTTGGCCTGCTGGCCACCAGCCTCATGCGTTGAGTAACATTAAAAAAAAAAAAATCATCTTTAAGGTTCCTGGTAGCTGCCACAAAAGAACCATGACAGACTTGATGAAACTATTCATAAACTCAGTCTAACATTTAATTGTGTGGCCAGTTATAGTTGACCCAGGTATGTAAATTTGCCATCGTAGGAACAGTTATAAGATAGTGACCTTAGATATGAGAAGCCATGTTTCCACTCCACCTCAGGATGCAGGTAAAATTATACCTCACAGACAAGATCCACTCAGCTAAACACCTGGTGTAACTCACTAGCAGCTGGTAACTAGTGAACTGCTATGCTCCTCCATGTCACATGCACACAGTGTTATTAAAGCACAATAGAAGCAATAGTAAGTGTGTGGATTGACTTTATTTGTAATGTTTATAAGTGCTCCAAAAAGTAGATAAAAACAGATTTCATATTCTCACGAAGGGCAAGGTTCTTAGTTTCCATTTTCAAAATATACACCATACTTCAGCAAACCCTCAGCATTGCAAAATTATTAAGGAGGTATAAATCATATAATATAACTAGAAAATTCCAGGGAAATTTTGAGTGCCACGGGGGCTACTGCCGGGATGAGTACATGATTTATTTCCAGTGTTCAAAAGTCACCCTGATCATATTCTGCTTTTGAGAAATGTCTTGATATAAAAGACTCTGATATAAAACAATGTCACATCCCTCCATCATGTGTTATGTGGGAAATATCTCATATTCTGTGTTGTTTTTTTTAATAAAACAAGAGGCAACATGTCTTCAAACTGGCATTTAAAGGGTTAAAATCCTGAAAACTAATAAACATTTGGTAGGTTTGATAGATGTGGTTTAAGAGATGTATGCAAAAAAAAGCAGAAAAAAATATTGATATATGATGATTTTATAGCATTTTATTTGTGTGTCCTTTTTTGGACACGAGGAACCCCAGAGGGTACAAAATGTGTTACCAGTGTATAATAGACCTGTAACAGTAACTGACATTAGATTTTAAAAATATGTCAAAAAAGACACTTTCTTGCAGAAATCCATACCTTCAGCTGTAACACAGCCAAAATGATCAGCAAATCAAAAAAGAAAAGTGAAGAAAATGTCCAAAAAAGGACAGACACTGAAGCCAGAAGTTTCTACAGTCTCTATTTTATTCAGATATTCCTTAAAATGAGTGAGTAAGCTCAGTGCGAAGACAGAGAGAGATTCTTTTGAAAAAAAAAGACAATTACATTAGGTGTCAATGAGAGTGAGACAGGTATTGCTGCCGGACTCGGCACCCCCGTTTAAATTTTGTGCAGACCCTGCCTGTCAAAGTTACATTTTATGAATCCC
>NW_019524790.1:28482-29904 GCF_002814215.2 Seriola lalandi dorsalis
ATCACATTTCTACGTGCAGGTATGAGAGAGCTGGGTGACTCAGAAAAAAGGTGCAATTTTGTAGAAAAAGGTGGGTTTCTAAAGAAAATTCCAATGCATTTCTAATGCATTATTTATTCCCAGTTTTTTGGGAATAACTTTGGGAAAAATTGGAATTTTTACACCAAAAGTCATAGCACCCGTTTCGGGATCAAGACGCACGTTTTGATGTATATATTACCGGGGTTTTCTCAAAGCTGCGGGACGAGTTACGCGCCGAAATTTGGCGGAAGAATAATAAACCCGAAACAGAAGAGTGCCTCGGGGCGGAGCCTCTCAGCTATTCTAGCCTCAGCTATTCTAGCTGTAGAGGAGTGCCTCGGAGCTGAGCACCCGTGGCACTAATTAATTAAAGTTCACAGGGCACCAGCCTAAACTAATAGGCAAAATAGCCAATATGGTTTTAGTCTCAATTTATTACCATTAATCTGGAACTCTGATTAGCCATTAGCTTACTAACTATAACCAAATTACCATATCAACAGTAAGTTAAAGTTGAAGGATTGGAATTCTACCAAGTGGAGGTTGGCAATATTCACACTTGTGCAACATTAAACACACCAGTAGTTATACTTAAAGACATTTATTTACAATGGAGCAGAGTAAAACACAATGTCTAATCTAGTTTATACAGGTGTGTGTGTAGGTGTATGTGAGTGTTTCTGTGGGGACACAGACAAAGGCAAGATGGCCGATTCAAGTGGTCACTGTGACCACATGACCTGAACAAAGAAGACTACACAAGATGGCGGTAAACAAAGAAACTGCTCAAATGGCCGCTGAGACCACCTAGTGTGTGTGGGAGGGAAGGTGTGAGCTTCTTTGTTAGCCTAGCTCATGTAATCTAAAGGTACTACGTTAGAGGGAGGAGGTTAGCTTCATGCAGGTTCTAGAACTGAGACGTACTGCTATGTGTGTGAACATACGAGTACTCGATTAACTGTATGACTGACCACAACCTAAGCAAACATTACAACAACAAGACATCCATCAACAAGTACATTAACAAAGTTAAGACTTCTGCTGCTTAGTTTTTAAGGTAAACACAAGAAACTTGTGCTACAGAAAATGGACCAATCTCATCGAATAGCTCCCTAAGCTTAACATGTCCTATAATAAGTATTAATATAGCTATACAGACTAATGAGCAGTGATAACTAACATGTCTTTGGGGTCATCAGGTGGGAACCTCCTTTCACCAGTGTTTCGTCTAGTTGGTCCCACAACACCTCCAGGAGGCTAGACAGTGATCACTGGCATCCCAGAGTCACTCCCCTAATGCCAGCCATCACTGCTCCTCACACCACGAGTATTTTCTTTATCTTGCCTATGCTACCACAAACCACACCATCATCAACTCTGACAAAACACACTAGCAGATTC
>NW_019524790.1:29924-30267 GCF_002814215.2 Seriola lalandi dorsalis
CTATGAATTAATTTTATCTCACAGAAATGATGAAAAGCGTAAATGATCCAAGGTATTTTTTGGAAGAATGTGACATATTCGGGTACTGTGGATTGCAGTGAGCTCCCATCCCATAATGCTGATGGCTCCCATTTCCTGACTGATAAGACAGATATTATGAATAGATTTACCAAGCATTGTACACCAGCAGGCTCTCAATTTGACTCTTTTTGAACCTTAAATGTAGGAAATGGTAAAATTACCAATAGTAATGGTGAAACAGCTATAGCATAAAACTGTTATGCAGGTTCATAAAGCACTTAAAACACTTAACTACAGCCTACTGGTGGGCCTTGAGACCACA
>NW_019524790.1:30287-35582 GCF_002814215.2 Seriola lalandi dorsalis
ACCCCCCCCCCTACTCCCCCACCCTCTAAGACAATGAGGGAGGTAGAGTCAGGGAGAGGTGCCTTTTTGGGCTAGCTCTCCCCCGCCGGATTAGGCTGTGCTCTCTGCCAACTAAGATGTTGTTGAAGGTTTCCTTGAGCCTTTCATTATAAGTTGAAGTTAAGGAACGTGCATTAAGGGGCAAAACTGTTCACACATCAGTTTTCTGTTAACCATGATACGGGAGACTCAGGATGTGGGGGTCTTTGCTGGCCCAAAAGGTTAAAGGTCAAAGACCAGAGGCCTGAGACCAGATGTGGTCAACCTCTGGGTAAAGGCTCCTCTATTGAAAGAAGGACAACTCCCAAAGGAGGGTTGAGATGGATAAATAGAGGGGTTTGTGAGACAGTAGGAGAGAGATCTCACATTGGCAGAGATGCTCCAGGATCCGGCATTTTTTGACACTGTTTCTTTCTTGTAAATAAACTTCTTTTTGATTGCAAGTAAAGACGTGTCAGCGGTGAAAACGTCTTCACATCAGCACCTCAAGATACCACAGAGGCTCACACAGGCCACGCCCCCCACTTAAAAACACTTCCTCTTCCTGGATTTCTTCCTTGCTTCTCCTAAGAGTCTGTCTATCCTAAGTGCTCCCCCTGTTGGGCCCCCAGCTACCATTACTTCTTCTCATCCAAATCCACTGACTGGATCTTGCTGCCTCATCTGACATGTCCTTTATTATTTTCCTCACTCTCTGTCCACTTGCTCCTAACTCCCTTACCAAAGAGACAACAGACCTTGCTACAAATCCTCTACATCCTACTTCCACTGGACAAATCCTAATTTCCCATCCCCGCTGCTCTGCTTCTGCCCCTAACTCTGCATACCTGAGCTTCTTCCTTTCATATGCTTCTTCAACTAAGGCCTCCCACGGAACAGTCAGCTCTATTAAATATACTTTCATTCTACTCCTAGACCACAAGACTATATCAGGCCTTAGCTTTGTAATGGCTATTTCCTGTGGAACAACAAGCTTTCCTCCTGAATCTACCTGCATTTCCCAATCACAAGCACCTTCTAAGCTGCCTTGCCTCCTTGTTGTCTTACCAACTTTCTCTCCCTCTTGAACAAACTTGTTTGCAACTCTCTTTATTTTAGGCCCTCCTAAATTTGCCTGCCTCCGTAACTCTTCAATTCCTGCAGCTAAGCTTTTTAAAACCTGGTTATGTCACCACGTATACCTGCCTTGCGACAGACTAACCTTACACCCTGACAGAATGTGCTTTAAAGTTGCAGTACCTGAACACAATGAACATAGTGGGTCTCCATTTACCCAGAGTTTTAGGTGCTGGGGAGTTGGCAATACATCATAAGTTGCTCTATCAAAAATCTAATGCTACTTTCCTCCATACTCCACAGTTCTTTCCAGCTAAGCTTTTTCTTGTCTACACCTTCCCAATTCACCCACTGTCCCTGCTTAGCCTGGACCACTGCCTTTGCACCCCTTAATATTTCCTCCTGTCTACAAACCTGCTCCACGACTAGCTTTCTCTTCTCCTTGGGACCTGCTCTACTCCACACCGGTTTGCTTGGGCCAAGCCCCAAGCCTCCCCGGCCTATTTGGACATTACCCACAATCTCTGTATGCCTGAGCGTTGCCTCCGCCTCCTGCACTGCGATTCTTGGATTCCACTTACTCCACTTGATTGGGTTTGGAACCACCTTACTGACTACTACATCTTTACTCCCAGATAATAGGAGCTCTGTCCTAACCTTAGTACATTTAAACTCCTCCACTAGACTAGTTACTGGGAGCTGAAGTATGCCTTTCCCATACAGTGCCACCGTGCTTAAACATCTAGGAACACCTAGCCACTTCCTAATGTAAGAGCTAACTAATCTTTCCATTTTTTCTGCAGCAGATAATGGAATCTCATATACAGACAGTGGCCACATCAACCTGGGAAATAACCCAAACTGCAGAAACCACAGCTTCAACTTTCCTGGAAGCCCTGATTTATCTATTCTATCCAGTCCCTCAGCAACATCCTTCCGAAACTGCACTCCCTGTTCTCTGTCATTCAAGTCTGCCTTGTACCATCTACCTAGACTCTTTACTGATTTTTCCCTAATTATTGGAATTTCCTCTTCGTCTATTATAAACTTCCTATCACTTAACTTCCCTCTACTTATTGAGATACTTCTAGACTTACTAGGCTTGCTACGCTTACGCTGCTTAGCTATGCTGTGCTGTGCTATGCTGTGCTGGGAAAGGTTAGGCCCAGTCAGTTAATGTTACCCAGTCCTTGGAATAAACAAAGAGGTCCTTTCCAGTGTTGGTGTAAAGTCCAGTGAGTTGGGAGGTTTCCTGGTGGAGTAAAGTCCTGTCTGGCTTTGTTGCTTGCTGTTATCTCCTTTGTTCTCCCCACAGAGTTAGCTGTTCCACGCTAACT
Source organism: Seriola lalandi dorsalis (assembly GCF_002814215.2). Taxonomy (NCBI): domain Eukaryota; kingdom Metazoa; phylum Chordata; class Actinopteri; order Carangiformes; family Carangidae; genus Seriola; species Seriola lalandi. The sequence goes on from NW_019524790.1 coordinate 32,720, forward strand.
CTGCTATGACTCCTGTTGCTTGGAAAATCAGCTGGCCTTGTGTTGTAGCTGCTGATTCTGAAGAGGATTTGGTTCACTCACAGTTAATCCGAAGCAGGTCGCTGCTATTGAGGAGAAGAGTATTTGCAGGCTGCTGTGAGCAGGCCGGCGAGAGAGCTGGTTTCTCAGGTAGCAAGGCAGACCTGGGCTGGGGCCTTGTTGCCATTTGAAGAGCTAAGAGGAGAGAACTGGAGCTGCTCTCCAGAGCAAGCCAAGAAGGGATGAGAGTTTGAAGAGGTCTAGAGGACTGGTTTTGTTTGCTGACACCCTTGGGGGTCACATGTCACACACTGACCCAAACTGGCTGGCCAGTAAGGTCCGTGGGGGGAAGGGTCGTCCCCAGGTGTGAACTGTGAGGAACTGTGGAGTGTGAGTTCCTTTGTCCCGTGGAGCAAAGAAACATTTGGTCTCTTGAATGGTGAGACCCAACAATAAACTCAGTCTAACATTTAATTGTGTGGTCAGTTATAGTTGACCCATGTATGTAAATTTGCCATCGTAGGAACAGTGATAAGATAGTGACCTTAGATATGAGAAGGCACTCCACCTCAGGATGCAGGTAAAATTATACCTCACAGACAGGATCCACTTAGCTAAACACCTGGTGTAACTCACTAGCAACTGGTAACCAGTGAACTGCTATGCTCCTCCATGTCACATGCACAGTGTTTTTAAATCATAATAAAAGCAATAGGAAGTGGGTGGATTGACTTTATTTGTAATGTTTATAAGTTCTCCAAAAAGTAAATCAAAAAAGATTTCATATTCTCATGAAGGGCAAAGTTCTTAGTTTCCATTTACAAAATATACACCATACTTTTGCAAACCCTCAGCATTGCAAAATTATTAAGGAGGTATAAATTAAATTGTATAATTTTGAGTTTGGGAAACATAAAATGCAAGTAACTATTCATTTTACATTTCTCTCCAGCCATTTTGTGAATGAAAGCCAACAACAAGGACCATCAGTCCCTTCATCCTAATTGTATTGCTGATTGAAGATGTTTTCACTGCATTGTACATAAACAAAGTTTACAAACAAAATACCCATATTATAAGTGTCACTGCGTGACTGTAACTAACATTATCCAGTTTATCACTCACAGGAAAACAGCAACTTAGACTCAACAACATGAACACAGGGGTGCTTACTGGAGAATTAAATAACATGCTGCATTTTCCATATCAAGCCATAACTGTAAAAACTTCATGACTGATGTCTGGCAAGCATCTGTTTATCATTACTCATTACAATCTCATGAAGGACCTGATACTGATCCATCATCACAGATACTGTGGTTTTGTGGTAAAACACCTGGCAGCCCACTGGCTTATTATCTGTGAGCACGAGCAGACTAAGCCCAGTTCAACATCCATGTTTGATAAACACTTGCACACAAACATTGACTAACTGTGATTCTAAATTTGATAAATAGTATTTGTTTTACACAAGCCAAAGGAGACATAATTTTTCAGTGCATGAAAGAAAACTTCATCTCTGAGGCCATAAATGAGAGGACTCAGACATCTTGGTGCAAGAAAAAACATTACGTAGTTAGCGTACCTGACATTATAAAATAAACTATGATCAATCTGAAACAAAGCAGCTTCTATGAATGGGCCCCACAGCTCGATGAGACAAAGCAGCAGCTGAAAACCATGAATAACCAATGTTCTGAGCCCTCTCTTTGATGACTTTTTATCCTCTCCTGATGCAGCTTTGGCCACTTTCATTATTTTAACATAACAGAAAACAAAGATGATGGACATAATCAAAAATTGGTGTTGATATACAGCTGATCTAAGATGTTGCTGCCATATGTAAAACATAAACACCTGCATTGAACATAACTGATATTGTTTGTAAAAGCTCAGGGATGCTGATACAAAGAAGGTGGAGAGAATAACAATGCAGGGCACAGAGCTGAGGCAATGGATGATGAGGATGCAGTGAATAGTATTGCGTGTGGAGCACAGCTCTCCATGGCGCAGGGGCATGCAAATGGCCACATAGCGCTCCAGGGTCATTGCTGTCAGAGTAACTGGTGTGACTGTAACATACACAAGTACCACAACACAGATAATGATACACAACCAAACTTGAATAGTAATATCAAACTGGGCGAAGATAAGAAGGAAATCAGACATCATTAACAGCAAACTATCTGACAGTAATTCATTCATTCATTTTCTACCGCTTATCCTCTAGTAGGGTCGCGGGGGGGCTGGAGCCTATCCCAGCATCTTTTCGGGCGAGAAACCCAACTCAAAATTACTAATTTTGAGTTGGCTTGAAATTACTTTTATGAAGGGTTTAATGGCAATACAATCTGGCATGACCCTTTCTGTAAATTCAGGGTGAAAGGACAATGCAAATGAATTATCTTGCCTTCTTAAAGAGAGAGATGTACCCTGGGCTAGGGCAAGGAAAACTACATTAGAGTTTGATTTCTCTGTATTTCAGTCAACTCAGAAATGGATGCACAAATCTGTTTAAAAAAGCTATGAATTAATTTTATCTCACAGAAATGATGAAAAGCGTAAATGATCCAAGGTATTTTTTGGAAGAATGTGATATATTTGGGTACTGTGGATTGCAGTGAGCTCCCATCCCATAATGCTGATGGCTCCCATTTCCTGACTGATAAGACAGATATTATGAATAGATTTACCAAGCATTGTACACCAGCAGGCTCTCAATTTGACTCTTTTTGAACCTTAAATGTAGGAAATGGTAAAATTACCAATAGTAATGGTGAAACAGCTATATCCTAAAACTGTTATGCAGGTTCATAAAGCACTTAAAACACTTAACTACAGCCTA
>NW_019524790.1:35602-36831 GCF_002814215.2 Seriola lalandi dorsalis
ATAAATCATGATCCCGAGGGGTGTTATCGTTATGGGGTGTTATGACAATTTACCAGAAACTCTTGTCCTATCTCTGCGGGTCTGTGTTAAACCCTTGATGCTAAGGTAACTGCCAATGGGGACTGGGCACTATCGGCTATGGTAGAAATAAAGAATGAACTATTGCCTACAATAAGGGACCTGTGTGTGACCTGTGGAAAAAAATGGCCTAATACTAAATAGAAACCTAAAGACCTAATGATAAAGGAAAAAATACAGAAATAAAGAAAAACCATGCTGTTTCTCAAAGATCACTATTTAATACCATGAACCAAAGAAGCATGTTGCATTGGAAACAAAGAAGCCAAAAGCAACGACCCTCATTCCCTCTATCTTAACTGAATTTCTTCTTGAAGATGTTGACTACAGTTCACGAACAACACCCATATTATATGTGTGGATGCGAGACTGGCATTAAAATGAACGAGTTTATCACTCACAGGAAAATTAGGCAAATTACACTCAACAACATGGAGACAGCCACCAGGTACCTCACTGATTATGATTACTCATTACAATATCAATATCACCTGATAATTATCCATCATCACAAATACTGTGGTTTTATGGCAAAATTCATGAGCACCATTAACCCAAGTTCGACATCCATGCCTGTCACAGATAAACACTTGCACACAAACAGTGACTAACTGTGATTCTAATTAATTAAATAGTATTTCTTTTGCACAAGCGAAAGGAGACATAGTTTTTCAGTGTATGAAAGAAAACTTCATCTCTGAGGCCATAAATGAGAGGACTCAGACATCTCGGTGCAAGAAAAAACATTACGTAGTTAGCGTACCTGACATTATAAAATAAACTATGATCAATCTGAAACAAAGCAGCTTCTATGAATGGGCACCACAGCTGGATGAGACAAAGCAGCAGCTGAAAACCATGAAGAACCACTGTTCTGAGCCCTTTCTTTGATGACTTTTTATCTTCTCCTGATGCAGCTTTGGCCACTTTCATTATTTTCACATAAGAGAAAACAAGGATGATGCACATAATCAAAAACTGGAATTGATATATAGCTGATCTAAGATGTTGCTGCCATATGTAAAACATAAACACCTCCACTGAACATAACTGATATTGTTTGTAAAAGCTCAGGGACGCTGATACAAAGAAGGTGGAGAGAATAACAATGCAGGGCACAGAGCTGAGGCAATGGATGATGAGGATGCAGT
>NW_019524790.1:36851-57337 GCF_002814215.2 Seriola lalandi dorsalis
TTCAGTTCTATTTACATAATATACAACACATTTCAGCTTTAAATCAGTATTACAAAATTATTAATAATATATACGTACATACACACCCGTGTTAGGGCTTCTGGTGCAAACACAGACAGACAAAATTTTAGACAGCAGACGAAATGTGTAAGACCTTTTGACAGAGGGGAAAAACTCAGAAGCATCAGATTTCTCACTATTTACTGTGTGGAAATCATGTGAGATGATGAAAGACGGTTCAGGAGGAGACCCGCTTGAAGAATTTACTGAAGCTTGATCGGTCAAGGAAAAAAGAGCAGTACAAGTTAACAGATAAGGTGGAATGCTACCTGTATTGTCCTAATGCCACATCACACTTACTATATGTTCAAATAAGGTGATTGTTCATCACACATCCTCATCACACCCATACATATATAAACTATTGGGTAACTAATTTTAAATGTGAAATTATGTTTACCTATAAGTCACATTTTGTGTAACAATTAAAATGCTTTCATCCTTGTTGTGCATAAATCATGATCCCGAGGGGTGTTATCGTTATGGGGTGTTATGACAATTTACCAGAAACTCTTGTCCTATCTCTGCGGGTCTGTGTTAAACCCTTGATGCTAAGGTAACTGCCAATGGGGACTGGGCACTATCGGCTATGGTAGAAATAAAGAATGAACTATTGCCTACAATAAGGGACCTGTGTGTGACCTGTGGAAAAAAATGGCCTAATACTAAATAGAAACCTAAAGACCTAATGATAAAGGAAAAAATACAGAAATAAAGAAAAACCATGCTGTTTCTCAAAGATCACTATTTAATACCATGAACCAAAGAAGCATGTTGCATTGGAAACAAAGAAGCCAAAAGCAACGACCCTCATTCCCTCTATCTTAACTGAATTTCTTCTTGAAGATGTTGACTGCAGTTCAAGAACAACACCCATATTATATGTGTGGATGCGAGACTGGCATTAAAATGAACCAGTTTATCACTCACAGAAAAATTAGGCAAATTACACTCAACAACATGGAGACAGCCACCAGGTACCTCACTGATTATGATTACTCATTACAATATCAATATTACCTGATAATTATCCATCATCACAAATACTGTGGTTTTATGGCAAAATTCATGAGCACCATTAACCCAAGTTCGACATCCATGCCTGTCACAGATAAACACTTGCACACAAAAAGTGACTAACTGTGATTTTAATTAATTAAATAGTATTTCTTTTGCACAAGCGAAAGGAGACAAAGTTTTTCAGTGTATGAAAGAAAGCTTCATCTCTGAGGCCATAAATGAGAGGACTCAGACATCTCGGTGCAAGAAAAAACATTATGTAGTTACCATATCTGAAATTATTAAATAAAATAAAGTCAATCTGAAACAAAGCAGCTTCTATGAACGGGCACCACAGCTGGATGAGACAAAGCAGCAGCTGAAAACCATGAAGAACCACTGTTCTGAGCCCTTTCTTTGATGACTTTTTATCTTCTCCTGATGCAGCTTTGGCCACTTTCATTATTTTCACATAAGAGAAAACAAGGATGATGCACATAATCAAAAACTGGAATTGATATATAGCTGATCTAAGATGTTGCTGCCATATGTAAAACATAAACACCTCCACTGAACATAACTGATATTGTTTGTAAAAGCTCAGGGACGCTGATACAAAGAAGGTGGAGAGAATAACAATGCAGGGCACAGAGCTGAGGCAATGGATGATGAGGATGCAGTGAATAGTATTGCGTGTGGAGCACAGCTCTCCATGGCGCAGGGGCATGCAAATGGCCACATAGCGCTCCAGGGTCATTGCTGTCAGAGTAACTGGTGTGACTGTAACATACACAAGTACCACAACACAGATAATGATACACAACCAAACTTGAATAGTAATATGAAACTGGGCGAAGATGACAAGGATATTAGACATGAATAACAAGAAACTATCTGACAGTAATGTAACAGCAAATAGGATGTAGCGTGTAGTTGTATAGAAGCACTCTTTTGTGAAAAAGATGACGATGAGCAACAAGTTGATGCAGAGAAAAATTACCACCAGGATCTGCACAGTAACAATCTGGTCTTTGATCTGCTTCTGCAAGGACTCACCACCAGGCAGTGAATTGTTATCTGCCATATATCTGTTTTCTAAGCAAACACAGAGGAAGTTTTAGCCAGTGCAAAAAGTGTCTAAATTAAATGCAAAATTGGATTCCTTATACAAAATATATGTTCACTTTCAATCTTCTGTAAAGTGACACGATGGTGGAGTAAATACATCAGTTTACCAAACCCTACAAGCTGCTGCAGAGAGTTATTGTCTGCTGAGCTCTGTGCAGCCTTCTGAGAGAGGGCTGTGCATGATGATGACTTTAAAGCCTAGAACATCCAAAAATAACACCAAATTAAACTTCACTTCACCAGTGTTGTCATCGCCACATAAAACTGTAGTAGTCTCCATCATTGGCTGTTTGTATTTACAGAGACGGAGCACTGCATATTCTAAAGTGACCTCAGAAGTTGTTTTCATTCAAATTTACTTCCAATAGAATATTACTATACAATAAGTCCTGCTTTCCAAAAAATACTCAAAAAGAAAAAGGTCTGGGCATGTCTTCTTTTTAAACATGACTTGAAACACTTTCGTTCACAAGCTTTTCATGTTCAACCGTTTTGTCTTTGAGTGGGACAGAATTAGTCTAATTGCTGATGCAAAGTTGGCATGGAATTACTTTTATGAAGGGTTTAATGGCATTACAAGCCGATATGACCCCTTCTGTAAATTCAGGGTAAAAGGACAATGCAATCCCTGGTTTTCAAATGAATGATGTTGTCTTATTAAAGGGAGAGATGTAGTCGGGGCTAGGGTAAGGAACACAAAATGCCTCAATGAACCAAGGAACTTTTGGAAAAATGTGACATATTCTGGTAAAGAAGAGATTTTTGAAGATGACCTGTATGATTTATCCTCCCCTTGTGTGCTGGTATGGAGAGAGGAAAAGAGTCCTTGTATTGAGTACTGTCACAGAGTTTGTATTTAAGGTAAGTTTATTGCTCGTTAGAAGTACTCTACATGAAGTTAATGTTGGCATTAGATGTTGGGCTGACATTGATGCCTGTCAGCTATCCTTTGGCCTGCTGGCCACCAGCCTCATGCGTTGAGTAACATTAAAAAAAAAACATTTCATCTTTAAGGTTCCTGGTAGCTGCCACAAAAGAACCATGACAGACTTGATGAAACTATTCATAAACTCAGTCTAACATTTAATTGTGTGGTCAGCAGTGACGTGCAGTCAGGGGAGGCCATCATGGAAAGAAAAAAAAAGTAAAAAGAAAAAAAATTAATTTAATTGTTATATGTATACAGTGATTATACTATAAAGTTATTTTCCATTTAACTTCACCAGTTTTAGATTATTTTTATTCAAAATCGCTGAATTTTGACTTTTACCGTTCAAGTACTGAGAAGAGACTTGCGGTGAGGCAGCAGCCAGCTGAGCCTCACCATGGATTGCGCAATGGCTCGGCTAACTGCTGGCCTGCTGTGCAGTGAGACCGTATTGCTATCTCTCTGTATGTCGCTATTAAAATGTTCAAACACTTTTGCTATATGAGTTATATTATAAATTTCCATAGTTTAGTTAGCTGAGGTATATAATGTACAGTGTATTTTATCAACAACTGTATGTGTGTAACGTGTTTCTTGTGCTGAGCAATCATAAAACGGCTGCGAAGACGCACTGGGTGAGGCACGCAGTTCTCCTGCCTCATTGTAGAGGGCGCTAGTGATCCCAAGTCAGTGCCTCACCAGCCATGAACCTCACCGCATGTCACTGGTGGTCAGTTATAGTTGACCCATGTATGTAAATTTGCCATCGTAGGAACAGTGATAAGATAGTGACCTTAGATATGAGAAGCCATGTTTCCACTCCACCTCAGGATGCAGGTAAAATTATACCTCACAGACAAGATCCACTCAGCTAAACACCTGGTGTAACTCACTAGCAGCTGGTAACTAGTGAACTGCTATGCTCCTCCATGTCACATGCACACAGTGTTATTAAAGCATAATAGAAGCAATAGGAAGTGGGTGGATTGACTTTATTTGTAATGTTTATAAGTGCTCCAAAAAGTAGATAAAAACAGATTTCATATTCTCATAAAGGGCAAAGTTATTAGTTTCCATTTACAAAATATACACCATACTTCTGCAAACCCTCATCATTGCAAAATTATCAAAGAGGTATTAATCATTTAATATAATAATTATATAATTTTGAGTTTGGGAAACATAAAATGCAAGTAACTATTCATTTTACATTTCTCTCCAGCCATTTTGTGAATGAAAGCCAACAACAAGGACCATCAGTCCCTTCATCTTAATTGTATTGCTGATTGAAGATGTTTTCACTGCATTGCACATAAACAAAGTTTACAAACAAAATACCCATATTATAAGTGTCACTGTGTGACTGTAACTAACATTATCCAGTTTATCACTCACAGGAAAAATGCAAATTAGACTCAACAACATGAACACAGTGGTGCTTACTGGAGAATTAAATAACATGCTGCATTTTCCATATCAAGCCATAACGGTGCTGCACTATGTATATAAACTTCATGACTGATGTTTGCCAAGCATCTCACTGTTTATCATTACTCATTACAATCTCATGCAGGACCTGATACTGATCCATCATCACAGATACTGTGGTTTTGTGGTAAAATACCTGGCAGCCCACTGGCTCATTATCTGTGAGCACGAGCAGACTAACAGTTCAACATCCATATTTGATAAACACTTGCACACAAACAGTGTAACTGTGATTCTAAATTTGTTAAATAGTATTTCTTTTACACAAGCCAAAGGAGACATAGTTTTTCAGTGCATTAAAGAAAGCTTCATCTCTGAGGCCATAAATGAGAGGACTCAGACATCTTGGTACAAGATAAAACAATATGTAGTTAACATACCTGACATCATAGAATAAATTATAATCAATCTGAAACAAAGCAGCTTCTATGAACGGGCACCACAGCTGGATGAGACAGAGCAGCAGCTGAAAGCCATGAAAAACCACTGTTCTGAGCCCTTTCTTTGATGACTTTTTATCCTCTCCTGATGCAGCTTTGGCCACTTTCATTATTTCAACATAACAGAAAACAAGGATGATGGACATAATTAAAAATTGGAGTTGATATATAGCTGATCTAAGATGTTGCTGCCATATGTAAAACATAAACACCTCTATTGAACATAACTGATATTGTTTGTAAAAGCTCAGGGACGCGGATACAAAGAAGGTGGAGAGAATAACAATGCAGGGCACAGAGCTGAGGCAATGGATGATGAGGATGCAGTGAATAGTATTGCGTGTGGAGCACAGCTCTCCATGGCGCAGGGGCATGCAAATGGCCACATAGCGCTCAAGGGTCATTGCTGTCAGAGTAACTGGTGTGACTGTAACATACACAAGTACCACAACAGAGATAATGATACACAACCAAACTTGAATAGTAATATGAAACTGATTAATGATGACAAAGATATCAGACATGAATAACAACAAACTATCTGACAGTAATGTAACAGCAAATAGGATGTAGCGTGTAGTTGTGTAGAAGCACTCTTTTGTGAAAAAGATGACGATGAGCAACAAGTTGATGCAGAGAAAAATTATCACCAGGATCTGCACAGTAACAATCTGGTCTTTGATCTGCTTCTGCAAGGACTCACCACCAGGCAGTGAATTGTTATCTGCCATATATCTGATTTCTAAGCAAACACAGAGGAAGTTTTGATGATGGAATTTGATGATCACTTTACCAAACCCTACAAGATGCTACAGAGAGTAATATTGTCTGATGAGTTCTTTGCAGCCTTCTGAGACAGGGCTCTGCATGATGATGACTTTAAAGCAAAGAAGATCCAAAAATAACACCAAATGAAACTTCACTTACGAGTATCATCATCACCACTAACACCAAGTCTCTCTCATTGGCTGTCTATAGTTAGATAGTCAGAGTTCTGCATACTCTAAAGTGACCTCAGAAGTTTTTCCCATTCAAATTTACTTCCAGTAGAATATTAATTTTCAATATGTCCTGTTTTGAACAGTTTCGCCACGCTCCAGACAGACACACATAAAAATAGGCAGGGGAGGGCAGAAAACACAGGTAAAAGCTAGTCACGGCCTAGACCATGACAAGTACTGCTCTGAGTTTGGCATGTGGGAAAGCGTTCTCTTAAACCATAAACCTCTTGAAAACATGACTCCCAGATAGCCTCCATAGGGCCTGGACTTCGGAGTTGCCCAGGGTCAAGAAACCTGGAGCGTGGTGTTCGGAGGTAAGGCCTACCTGATCTGAACATGATTGATGTTTTGTTGTTGGACCTATGTACTAGTAATGGATTGGCGACAACAAACACCATGTTTGAGCATAAGGAGGTTCAAAAGTATAACTCGTAACAGAACACCTAAGACCTAAGATCAATGAACGACTGAAGGCTCTGGACATTGTAGGCCTGTCTTGGCTGACGCACCTCTTCAATGTTGCATCCAGGGTGGGGACAGTGCCTGTGGACTGGCAGACTTGGGTGCTGTTCCCCGTTTTCAAAAAAGGGGACCGAAAAGTGTGCTTGAACTAACGGGTTATCATATTGCTCAGCCACCCAGGGAAAACCAACTGTTAGGAGTCCCCAGGGTTAACGCAGAACATGCTAGAGAATTTATATATCTTTCCTGGCCTGGGAATGTCTGAGGCTCCCCAGGAGGCGGTGAAAACAATGCTGCGGAAAGCGACATCTGGATTACTTTTTCTGACAAGCTGCGGCAGTGAACTGACCCCAGATAAGCCTCAGAAAATGAATGGATGGTTGATGATATCTTTATGAAAATGTTTTATTCTTTCTTTTTTGACTCTGCCCTCACATTCCCCTTTGTCAGCTAGTACGGGTCACTTTACCTAAAAAATAAAGAGATTGCTGAATGTTGAATTTATTGATCACTGGCCTCTTAACTTATATTGTTTGTTATGTTTTATTAATTGTCCATTTATTCTTGTAAGTCTGTCGGTTGTGTAGTTACTACTGACTGTACAACAAATTGCCCCTCAAACATAATAAATACCATTCTCCTCCTTCTTGCACTGGCCTGATGTACTCCTGTACCACAACACCAGATTCGTAGAATACCACAACAGGCACCACTGAACTTGGGGCCACAGGTCTGTGCAGCCGCCTCAGCAATGGAGGCCTGAAATTTGCCCATTGTAGCTCCATGTCTCCACTATACCCCAGGATGCAGGAAAATTATACCTCACAGACAAGTTCAGCTTAGCTAAACACCTGGGATCAGATGCTTAATTGATGTGTACGCACAAAAACCCCGTGGACACCATTTCCTGTACATGAATTGGTATTTATAAACACAGAATGTATGGTGAGAATGTGTGCACCTCACACATTCCTTTGACCACGCATACACATGGTTTTCCAAAGCAATCCAAGTTACAGTGAAATTAAAATACAAAATAACACGAGTCGCAGTCATTATTATCATCATAAGTTTTGCCATTTTACACAGCAATAACAATTTTACATTTTCTCATTTGAGAGACGCTTTTATCTAAAATGATTAACAAGAGGCTTTAACAATTCATAAATGGAAATAATTATGTTTGTGTGCTCAATGTTTCCTTTAGCACCGTTTAGTGTCTTATAGTGTCTTCTTTCATTTATGGCTAATTGTGGAAGTGGAAATGAGGCTCGTGCACATGTGCCCAATTTCTCAATGGTTGAGAATTACAAAGCGGAACCATGCGTACGCACGGCTTTGTATTTCTGATGAAAATAATTTATATTTATTATATATAGATATGTATAGATCTATACAGATATATATAAATATCGTCTCGTCTTGTCGTCTCCCGCTCATCCAGATCCAGGTTGCGGGGGCAGCAGCCTCAGCAAAGAGGTCCAGACAGCCCTCTCCCCAGCCACTTCCACCAGCTCTCCCGGAGAATTCTGAGGCGTTCCAAAGCCAGCCGAGAGATATAATCCCTCGAGCGTGTCCTTGGTCGGCCCCGAGGCCTCCTCCCGGTGGGAAATGCCCGAAACTCCTCCCCAGATGCCCGAACCACCTCAACTGGCCCCTCTCGACATGGAGGATCAGCGGTTCTATTCCGAGTCCCTCCCGGATGACCGAGCTCCTCACCCTATCTCTAAGGCTGAGCCCGGCCACCCTGCGGAGGAAACAAATTTCGGCCGCTTATATTCGCGACCTCGTTCTTTCGGTCATTACCCAAAGCTCATGACCATAGGTGAGGGTTGGAACGTAGAACGACCGGAAAATCGAGAGCTTCGCCTTCTGGCTTAGCTCCCTCTTCCCCACAATGGACCGATTCAGCGCCCGCATCACTGCTGACGCCACCCCAATCCGCCTGTCGATCTCCTATTCCATCCTACCCTCACTCGTGAACAGGATCCCGAGATACTTAAACTCCTCCACCTGAGGCAGGACCTCCCCCCGACCCGGAGCGGGCAATCCACCCGTTTCAGGCTGAGAACCATGGCCTCAGACTTGGAGGTGCTGATCTTCATCCTAGCCACTTCACACTCGGCTGCGAATCGCCCAAGCGGGAGCTGAAGGTCGGTGCTCGATGAAGCTAAGAGGACCATATCATCCGCAAAAAGCAGAGACAAGATCCTCCCGCCACCGAACCCAAACCCCTCCACCGCCCGGCTGCGTCTAGAAATTCTGTCCATAAAAGTTATGAACAGAACCGGTGACAAAGGGCAGCCCTGACGGAGTCCCACCCTCACCAGGAACAGGTCCGACTTACTGCCGGCTACACGAAACAGACTCACACTCCTTTGGTACAGGGACTTGATGGCCGCTAACAAGGGGCCATCCACCCCATACTCCCGGAGCACCCCCCACAGGGAGCACCTGGGGACACGGTCGTAAGCCTTCTCCAAATCCAAAAAACACATGTGGACTGGATTGGCAAACTACCATGCCCCCTCCAGCACCCAGCGAGGGTAAAGAGCTGGTCCACAGTTCCACGTCCAGGACAAAAACCACATTGCTCCTCCTCGATCTGAGGTTCGACTACCGATCGGACCCTCTTTTCCAGTACCCAGGCATAGACCTTACCGGGGAGGCTGAGGAGTGTAAATCCCCAGTAGTTGGAACACACCCTCTGGTCACCCCTCTTAAAGATGGGGACCACCACCCCAGTTTGCCACTCCAGAGGCACTGCCCCCGATGTCCACGCAATGTTGCAGAGGCGTGTCAACCAAGACAGTCCTACAACATCCAGAGCCTTGAGATACCCAGGGCGGATCTCATCAACCCCCGGGGCTCCGCCACCACGCAGTTGTTTCACTACCTTGGCGACTTCTGCCCCGGAGATTAGATCATCCATCCCCAGGTCTCTTGATTCTGTTTCCTCCACGGAATACGTGTTGGTGGGATTGAGGAGCTCCTCAAAGTATTCCTTCCACCGTCCGACTATATCCTCAGTTGACGTCAGCAGCCCCCCGCCCTCACTGTAAACAGTGTGAGCGAGTTGCCGCCTTCCCCCCCTGAGGCGCCGGACGGTTTGCCAGAAACTTTTTGGAGCCGATCGATAGTCTTCCTCCATAGTCTCACCGAACTCCTCCCACGCCCGAGTTTTTGCCTCAGCAACTGCCGCGCCTGCGCTCTGCTTGGCCCGCCGGTACCAGTCAGCTGATTCCGGAGACCCACAGGCCAACCACGCCCTGTAGGCCTCCTTCTTCAGCCTGACGGCTTCCCCCACCTCTGGTGTCCACCACGTGGTGGTCAGTTGACAACTCTGCTCCTCTCTTCACCCGACTGTCCAAAACATACGGCCGCAGGTCTGATGATATGACTACAAAGTCGATCATAGACCGGCGACCTAGGGTGTCCTGGTGACATGTGCACCTGTGGACATCCTTATGTTTGAACATGGTGTTAGTTATGGCCAAACTGTGACTAGCAAAGAAGTCGAATAACTGAACACCACTCGGGTTCAGATCGGGCAGGCCGTTCCTCCCCACCACACCCCTCCAGGTCACGCTTTCATTGCCCACGTGAGCGTTGAAGTCTCCCAATAGGACACAGGATAGCACCCGTCCCAAGGACTCCAAAAAGGGCGGGTAGTCTGAACTGCTGTTCGGCGCATAAGCTCCGACAACAGTCAGAACCCGATCCCCGACCCGAATGCGCAGGGACACAACCATTTTGCCACCGGGGTGAACCCCAACATACAGGCAGAGAGCCTGGGGGCCACCAAAAAGCCCACCCCGGCCCTCCGCCTCTCCCCCGGAGCAACTCCAGCAAAGAAGAAAGACCAGCCCCTCTCAAGGACTTGGGTTCCGGAGCCGACGCTGTGTGTTGAGGTGAGGCCAACTATATCTAGCCGGTACCGTTCCACCTCTTCCACAAGCTCCTGCTCCTTTATATATATTTATATATAAATATAATAATTATATTAATAATATCTTGTTTTGTGCATACACATGGTTTTAGTCAGACATCTACACAGACCCTGCATCTGGCCACTGGTCTAACTCATAAGTACAGTGTTAGTTACACATAATAAAAACTATAGAAAATGGATGGATTGACTTTATTTGGAAACTTTACACATTCCAAAAAGTAAATAAAAACAGATTTCATACTGTCATGAAGGGCAATGTCTTTAGTTTCCATTTACATAATGTACACAATAGATCAGCTTAAAAACCCTCAGCATTGGAAAGTCATTACCAAGGTCTAAATGATATATTTAATAATGAGAGCATGTAAAGTTTGGGAGACATAAAATGCATTTTACACTTCTTCTCAGCCATTGTGTGAATGGTCTAGTGCTAGGGCTTCTAGGACAAACATCAACTGACAGAATTTTAGACAGCAGAGGAAACATGTCAGACCTGTTGACAGGAAGACTTCCTGCTTGAAGCAATATCAACTCAACAACACGAACAAAGTGATGCTTTATCGTTACTCATTACAATGAGTAATGATAATCAGTTTTAGGACCTGATACTGATCCATTGTCACTGATACTGTGGTTTTGTGGGGATAAAAACCAGAGGCTTATATGTGAGCACACACCCATTCAGCCAAGTTCAACATCCATGGTTGTCATAGATAAATAATTGCAAACAGACAGTGACTAACTGGGATTCTAATATGTCAAATAATATTTCTTTTACACAAGCCAAAGGAGACATAGTATTTCAGTGCCTTAAAAAAAAAATCATCTCTGAGGCCATAAATGAGAGGACTCAGACATCTTGGTGCCAGAAAAAACATGATATAATTACCATACCTGACATTATTGAATAAACTGAAACTAATCTGAAGCAACGGAGCTTCTATGAATGGGCACCACAGCTGGATGAGACAGAGCAGCAGCTGAAAGCCATGAAGAACCACTGTTCTGAGCCCTTTCTTTGTTGACTTTTTATCTTCTCCTGATGCAGCTTTGGCCACTTTCATTATTTTAACATAACAGAAAACAAGGATAATGCACATAATCAAAAACTGGAATTGATATATAGCTGATCTAAGATGTTGCTGCCATATATACAATAAAAACAGTTCCACTGAACATAACTGATATTGTTTGTAAAAGCTCAGGGATGTTGATACAAAGAAGGTGGAGAGAATAACAATGCAGGGCACAGAGCTGAGGCCATGAATGATAAGAATGCAGTGAATAGTGCTGCGTCTGGAGCACAGCTCTCCATGGCGCAGGGGCATGCAAATGGCCACGTAGCGCTCCAGGGTCATTGCTGTCAGAGTAACTGGTGTGACTGTAACATACACAAGTACCACAACACAGATAATGATACATACCCAAACTTGAATAGTAATATAAAACTGGGTGAAGATAACAAGGATATTTGACATTAATAACAAAAAACTATCTGACAGTAATGTAACAGCAAATAGGATGTAGCGTGTAGTTGTATAGAAGGACTCTTTAGTAAAAAAGGTGACGATGAGCAACAAGTTGATGCAGAGAAAAATTATCACCAGGATCTGCACAGTAACAATCTGGTCTGGGAGCTGCACCTGCAAGGACTCACCACCAGGCAGTGAATTGTTATCTGCCATTTATCTGGTCTCTAAGCAAAACAGAGGCAGTTTTAGCCACTGCAAAAAGTCCAAAGTGTCATTATCAAAAATCGAAAATTGGATTATTGGTACAAAATGATAAAAGTCCAATTCTAATCTTCTCTGAAGTCATACAATAGTGGATTATATACCCCAGCTTAACAAACCTCCCACATACTGTTCCAGAGAGTAAAATTGTTTGCTCTGTGCAGCCTTCTAAGAGAGGGCTGTGCATGATGATGACTTTATAGACTAGGACATCCAAAAATAACACCAAATGAAACTTCACTTCACCAGTGTCGTCATTGCCAATACTGTAGTCTCCCTCATTGGCTGTCTATAGTTGGATAGATGGGGTGCTACAGTAACCTCAGAAGAAAAACAAATAAGAAAATAAATGTAAAAAGTTAGATAGATACTAGATAGATAGATAGATAGATAGATAGATAGATAGATAGATAGATAGATAGATAGATAGATAGATACTGTGAAAGAAATATAATACATCAACCCTGGCAACTGTTGGGTCTGAGCTCTACCTCATGAGCTGGACACCAAATATGTTGGATTTTGGTTGTTTATCAATTTATTGGCTATCATAAATTAAGAAAATATTAATATTAATAATATTAATATTAAAAAATAACTTCAAAATTAATTAAAGTTCACAGGGCACCAGCCTAAACTAATAGGCAAATTAGCCAATATGGGTTTAATCTCAATTTATTACCATTAATCTGGAACTCTGATTAACCATTAGCTTACTAACTATAACCAAATTACTAAATCAACAGTAAGTTACAGTTGAAGGTTTGGAATTCTACCGAGTAGAGGTTGGTAATATTCACGCTTGTGCAACATTAAACACACCAGTAGTTACTTAAAGACATTTATTTACAATGGAGCAGAGTATAACACAATGTCTAATCTAGTATATACAGGTGTGTGTGTGTGTGTGTGTGTCTGTGGGGACACAGACAAAGGCAAGATGGCCGACTCAAAGTGGTCACTGTGACCTCATGACCTGAACAAAGAAGAATACACAAGATGGCGGTAAACAACTCGGTTCTAGAACTGAGACGTACTGCTATGTGTGTGAACATACGAGTACTCGAATAACTGTATGACTGACCACAACCTAAGTAAACATTACAACAACAAGACATCAATCAACAAGTACATTAACAAAGTTAAGACTTCTGCTGCTTAGCTATGCTGTGCTATGCTGTGCTGGGAGAGGTTAGGCCCAGTCAGTTAACGTTACCCAGTCCTTGGAACAAGCAAAGAGGTCCTTTCCAGTGTTGTTGTAAAATCCAGTGAGTTGGGAGGTTTCCTGGTGGAGTAAAGTCCTGTCTGGCTGTGTTGCTTTGCTGTTATCTCCTTTGTTCTCCTCACAGAGCTAGCTGTTCCTTGCTAACTCTGCTACGACTCATGTTGCTTATAAAATCAGCTAGCCTTGTGTCGTAGCTGCTGATTCTGAAGAGGATTTGGTTCATTCACAGTTAATCTGAAGCAGGTCGCTGCTGTAGAGGAGAAGAGCGTTTGCAGGCTGCTGGTAGCACGCCGGCGAGAGAGAGCTGGTTTCTCAGGTAGCAGAGCTGACTTGGGCTGGGGCCTTGTTGCCCTTTGAAGAACCGAGATTAGAGGGCTGGAGCTGCTCTCCAGAGCAAGCCAATAAGGGAAAAGAGTGAGAAGAGGTCTAGAAGACTGGTTTTGTTTGGTGACACCCTTGGGGGTCACATGTCACACGCTGACCCCCGTGGGGGGAAGGATCGTCCCCAGGTGTGAACGGTGAGGAACTGTGGAGTGTGAGTTCCTTTGTCCAGTGGAGCAAAGAAACATTTGGTCTATTGAATGATTGAGTCCCAACACAACTCACTTGTTGATAGTAAAACCAATATCAAGCAGACCAAAACAAAAAAAAAAAAAAAAAAAAAAACATAAAATAAATAACAGATTTCAAAACAAAGTCTTGTGTCTATGTAGATTTTTGGGTTATACACAATATTTCAGAGCACAAATAATGTAGACAGACCTCTGACCTGTCCAGCCCATTGCTGTTAAACCAGAAACACTACGACTGCACTTCGCCAAAGAGGTTCCGACTCTATTACAGGGGCACCAACCCAAAGATGTGACAGATCCGCTTTACCAGTTTGCATGGCAGCTACCAGCTCACTCTCTCCACTGCTTCTGTGTGTGTGCTCTTTAAGTGCACGTAATGACATTGCTCCTTGAAGTTGTTCGTGTCCTCAGTCCGAAGAGAAAGCCAAACTCGACTGACAGTGGAAATCGTCTTTTATTAACATGTTTACCCACGTTTAAAAAACCTGCTTATACCTGCTAATATTGGTGGAGAAAGGGTATAAGTTAAAGGTATCTGAGTGTGGCATAGCAGCCAAGGCATGGTCTTTCCCATCTATATATAGAAAGTCTCTGAACCAGCAAACTGCTCAAAATGACGCAATTTCTTGCTAAACAGAATGTGGCACAATAATTGTTTTATCTCCATTATATTGGAAAATTTTGGGGGAAAAAATCGTAATCAAAAGAAAAAAGAGCTGGCTCTTCCCCTTCCGGTAGATTGCTTCCGTGTTCAGGGAACAGTCCAATTTACCATCCAGGTGCACACCTAGGTATTTACAAGTGTGCACCACCTCAATGTATTTCCCCTAAATGTTGACTGGCTGAAGGGTGGGCATTGACCTCCGAAAGAGGATGACCATCTCCTTGGTCTTGCAGCTCTTCAGAAGGAGGCAGTTCTCGTCGCTCCATCCACTGAAGGCCATTGCCAGATCCCTGTACGCCTCTTCCTGCCTGATACACACCACAATAGCTGTGTCATTCCAGTATTTCTGCATGTGGCAGGACTCATAGTTGTATTTACAGTCCGTCTTATACAGGGTGAACAAGAATGGAGCCAGAACCTTCCCCTGTGGAGCCCCAGTGCTGCTCATCACTGTCCCTGAGACAGTTACCTGGCCTGACGTACTGCGGTCGTCTTGTCAGGTAATGTATGATCCAGGATGTGAAGGAGGGTTCCTCCCCCATCCCTTCCAGCTTGTCTTTAAGAATTGGGGGTTTGATGCTGTTAAATGCACTTAAAATGTCAAAGAACATAATTCTCATGTAACCACCTGGCTCATCCAAGTAATAAACGGCCCGGTGGAGCATGTAAAGGATGGCATCATCCACTTCAGGATGTTCCTTTTAGGCAAACTGTAGGAGGTCAAGTGCATGTTCAACCTGTGGCCTCAGTAGGTGGAGAAGCAGCTGTGCCAGGGTCTTCATGATTTGTGATGTGAGGGCCACTGGTAATTTAGGTACCGGAACAACACATGATGTTTTCCACAGGACCAGGACCCTCCCTATTTGTAGACCTAATTTGAAGATCCCCTGGAGAGGCTCAGCCAGCTGGGCTGCAAAATCGGCGGAAGAATAATAAACCCGAAACAGAAGATTAATAGATGCCTCGGAGCTGAGCACCCGTGGCACTAATTACAGTCGAAGATGCTGTGTAATCCATATGTATAGACCATTAGCTTTGGGAAATGTTTATATTGTTGTTTGATCAATTAACCACTTGTATCATAATTAATTCCAGGTTTGAAGGATGTAATATGAAATCAACACTCCTATTACTCCTCTCTGCCATTATTAGTGCAAGTAGTTTTATGTTATTTCATTTAATGTTTTGTGGTCATGGTGGAAGAAGGATGTGCGAGTTTATAAGTAAACTCTAGATTTAAATTATTCTAAAGTTCAGTGGAAAATTACTCTCTTCTCCAAGTGGAAACACGGGAGAAGATGGGTGGTGCCCATGAAACATGCGCCAGCCCCCAGGGGATAAAACAGTCGTGAACAATTCACACATTGTTCAGAAGCCTGTTCAGAAGCCTATTCTAAGCCTATTCTAAAGCCAAAAGCAAGCCTAAGTCAATTCCAGGTCTAAGCCTAAATCAGAGTTCAAAGAGAAGAAGATGCGAGAAGCAAGAAACGATGCAGAAACTAGAAGTTGAGAACTTTACTCAAAGCTCAGAGTCCCAGCTCAAAGCCCGGTTCTGTAGCCATGGAAACTCTTAGCTCTAAGCTGCTCACCACAAACTCATGGCTCTTAGTCACTTTTGCACTTTCCGCGTCGTTTATTTTTCCTTGCCACAAGCTACAAGTAACATGATTTTTGTCTACATGCGCAATCTTTTATTTTTATAAGCCAGGTCAAGACCAACTGAACCGAAGCAACAGAAGTGCCTCAGAGTAATTTCGTAACTTTTAACCATCATCAAGTTTTCCTTTTTGAAGATTTTGACAACTTTAGAGTCATCTGGTCAACGCCAGTCTCCTCTAAAGGTATCCAACCAAAGTGAAGAGCATTAGAGTTTATTTCACATCAACCCGCAAGAGACACCAGCAGATAACACCTCTGCACGACCGCCTGCAGAAAAGCCGAGCAGAAATCAAGAGTGGCCGAGACAGAAAGTCTCCTGGCAAACTCCACCAGAGCTGAACTGCTGAGACACCGGCAGAATCCGTCATCGTGATAACGGGACACGGCCTCCAGGAGAATCCACCCGCGTCTCCAGGGTTACCACGGCAACCACAGCTACCTGGGTTCCAGCCGAGGGTCTTCAGCTACAGCGCAACTCACAGTAGGCCGGTCTTAACACTCTGCTCATGACTGGGTTGATGTCGAAATATAGCAATATTTAATCATCAAACCTAGATGTAGTATCATTAGCTGTATAGCCATAGTGTATAGCCATAACATATTCTCTCCCACCATTGCCAACTCATCACACTGCTCATTTCATTATTATTTTCATCTTTATGATTATTACACCTTGCATTTACTCTGTACATAGTAGTTTAGTTTACACCCAGTTTTTGTCCTGTTGTATTCTTTTGACGTAGAGACTGGAGATCCATTGAATCGAGAAGTCATGGCTTCCGATATAAGATTGATCAATTTGGCAATGAAGTAATTCATTGTTGTCCTCCTAGAGGACTAGTGCCCCATTTCAACGAGAGTAAATCCTTAAATATGGCGTTAACGCTACAATATTGTCGTTTAACCAGGTTTCCATAAAACCCATGAGACTACACTCACTACACTATACTCACTGGTTCTTCACAAGATATTTCAAAAGACTGGTCAGATGCTTCAACTCAACATATTGTTTCAAATTCGTTGCCGACGATTGCCTAAAAATTTGGGCTAGGCAATTAACCGAAAAAGTATCAAAACTGAATTTTAGAATCTTTCACAACTTAATTTTGCTGATGTTGGTTAATTTGGTTAATACTTTCTTCAATGCATGCGTTCATGAACTGTCCTGTTATAACATAACACCTCATGTTCAGTCATGTGTGTCTGCCCCACCCGACTAATGTTAGTCTACTCCCGATGTTTTGAGCCCCTAAAATGGAGACTTTTGGAAATGCTGCTGGACCCATTTTAGTATGAAAACGCTGGGGTTACACTGTAGTGGCGATCAGTGTAGTGCCTGGATAGGCAGAAATTGAGACTTTTGGAAACAATGACACAGACACCTGTCCTCGCCTCCTGCTTGGGTCACAATTACCAGACAGTAGTGAATGCAACATGGAAAGCAACCCAAGGTAGCACCACCATTTTGTTTAATCATTTAGAACTCAATCACATTACCAAATATGAAGAGTGCCCGGCTCTGAAAAAGAGAGAGGGATCCCGAGAGAGGGATATGCGCCAAAGAAATCATTCATTAAACGTAATCAAGGTAAAAGTTTGAAAAAATCCCTATATAAGCCCTAATAAAAACATGAGATATTTTCCATTGGAATTTGTAATGATTTGTCAATTCACTGATGTAGAGTATTATCCACTTCATGTCCTTTTGTTATAACATTCTAAATTGTTGCATGTTCTTCCTTTATGTATGTCTTATCCTAAAGTTCAAGAGGGGTGCCAACTAAGATGTTGTTGAAGGTTTCCTTGTACCATCCATTATAAGTTGAGGTTAAGGAATGTGCATTAAGGGGCAAAACTGGTTAAACATTGGTTTTCTGTTAAATACGGTACGAGAGACTCAGGATGTGGGGGTCTTTGCTGGCCCAAAAGGTTAAAGGCTAAAGACCAGAGGCCTGAGACCAGATGTGGTCAACCTCTGGGTGAAGGCTCCTCTATTGAAAGAAGGGCAATTCCCAAAGGAGGGTTGAGACGGATAAATAGAGGGTTAGTGAGACAGTAGAGGAGAGATCTCACATTGGCAGAGAAGCTCCAGGATTCGGCATTTTTGACACTGTTTCTTTCTTGTAAATAAACTTCTTTTTGACTGCAAGTAAAGACGTGTCAGCGGTGATCACTTCTTCACATCAGCACCTCAAGATACCACACTGAGCATTCGCTTAATTCCTTCTGTAACTCACCAGCAGATGGTAACCAATAAACCTCTCTGCTCCTCAGGGTCGTATGTAAACTTTGTTATGAAATCACAATAAAAACGAGATAAAATTGGTGGACTGACTTTAATTGGAAAGTTTGCAAGTGTTCCAAAAATGATATACAAACAGATTTCAAATTATTATGAAGGGCAATTAAATTATTAATGATGTATAAATAACATATTTTACAGATCAGATTTAGATTTTTAATTAGAACTAGAAAATTCCAGGGAAATTTTGAGTGCCACGGGGGCTACTGCCGGGATGAGTACATGATTTATTTCCAGTGTTCAAAAGTCACCCTGATCATATTCTGCTTTTGAGAAATGTCTTGATATAAAAGACTCTGATATAAAACAATGTCACATCCCTCCACCATGTTTTATGTGGGAAATATCTCATATTCTGTGTTGTTTTTTTTTATAAAACAAGAGGCAACATGTTTTCAAACTGGCATTTAAAGGTTTAAAATCCTGAAACCTAATAAACATTTGGTAGGTTTGATCAGAACTGAAGTGGTTTAAGAGATGTATGCAAAAAAAAAAAAGCAGAAAAAAATATTGATATATGATGATTTTATAGCATTTTCTTTGTGTGTCCTTTTTTGGACGCGAGGAACCCCAGAGGGTACAAAATGTGTTACCAGTGTATAATAGACCTGTAACAGTAACTGACATTAGATTTTAAAAATATGTCAAAAAAGACACTTTCTTGCAGAAATCCATACCTGCAGCTGTAACACAGCCAAAATGATCAGCAAATCAAAAAAGAAAAGGGAAGAAAATGTCCAAAAAAGGACAGAGGGAAAACCCCTGAGGGTTAATAAATCCCATGAACCGCTATTTAAATTACCACTATTATGTTTTTTTCTGTGCTAAATTTAACATTACTGGGGAGGAGAGCAACGTGACTAGAAGTGACAGCGAGAGAGGGCTAGTAGCTTCTCCTCTCCTCTGTCTCAGCGGAGACGTCACAACTTCATTCACTCTTTTAACAAAACAAAAAAAAAAGCAACAAAGGAAGCAGTAAATGGACTTACATATCGTCACCTTCCTAATGCCACATTAATAGAGAATCAGTAGAGAATCCAGTAAAGTGGGGCCAGAGGGAGGAGTGGGGAGATGTGCATGCCTCCTCAGCATAATTCTTAGTTGCTTTGTTAGTTGAGCTTTATTGTTGACAGAGTTAAAGGTTATTTTGCCTAAGTCACAAGGCATGTTCAAAAATTGGCCTAAGTCATTTATTGCTCTTTTGTTACATAATTGGCATACACTGTTATTAGTATGTCAACAGTCATCTGTTGTAATGACCTTTTTGAGTGAAATCATTAATAAATGTTATATATTCAATATTTTGTTGAGTTTTTTGTGTTTCCTGAAAAACCTGAAAAAATAACTTATGCCATTATTTTAAGAGGGAGTCGATATTTAAGACCTAACTAAATGTAATTTAAGACCTAACATGCGGCTAATGTAAAGCTAGCGGAGCTTGCACACATGCACACAGGTCAGGAACTGCCGTTGCCATGGCAATGTGAAAATCTGCCCAGAATTTGGCTTCTACATGGCTTCAAACAATTGCAAATTATGAGAAAACCGTTACTTCTTTTCAAAAACTGAAAAGACCGTGACAGACACTGAAGCCAGAACTTTCTTACAGTCTCTATTAGAGATCGACCGATATGGTTTTTTCAGGGCCGATACCGATACCGATTATTAGTAGTCAAGGAGGCCGATAACCGATATTTGGAGCCGATATTTATTTGCAATAAAAGGGAAAATATTGGCGTGAAAATTTTGAATAATGGAAAAATTCCACTTAACTTTGTTCAAATGCCTTTAATCATATGCTTATTTAACAGCTTTTCAGATTTGCAACATGTTAAAGTTTTTTTTTTCTTAGACAATAGATATCTTTGTTTTA
>NW_019524790.1:57357-61837 GCF_002814215.2 Seriola lalandi dorsalis
GATTAAACACTAAATAGCCTAAAGCATCTTCACTTTAACAATCAGTGTTTATCGTAGGAACAGACAGCTGCCGCCAACGTATTGGGCCTCACAGTAACGTTAGTAGTCGTGAGTTGTAGAGTTTCTCATGTGACTTCCACACAAACACACACTTTTCTCAACCATAACAGACAGTCTCCCCATTGCTACAGTCTGCTGAGCATCTAGAGCCGCAGACCGATGGGTTAACGTTACGCTAAAAGCTAACCAGCCTTCACCTCGACAGGCTTCCCTGCAATAAAACCGGACATATCGATATTATCAGCAACCTTGTTTCAAGTGATTAACAGGCACGTCTGGAAGGACTGTGAGCGAGCAGAGCTGCCGCTTATGTTTATATAACGTTAATGGGCTCACAGTAATCTTACTAGTAGTTGTGAGTTGTAGAGGACTGGGATTTTTATTACAATTTCGGGAAACTCTGCTGCCTTAACTTACCTTCAAAACAAGTATTTGCTCTCCGGACCTTCTCCACCGTGTGTGTAAGGACTGTTCATGCACAGCTTACACTGCTGATTGGCTGTTACCGTGGCTCTGCTTGTAACCAATCAGATGGTGCTGTGGGTGGGACAATGCTGGCGACAGAGTAGTGACAGCAGACAGAGAGGCGCGGCTGCATCAGAGCCAAAATAACCCAGTTTTAAATTGATCTCTTATCGGCTGTCGAATTTTAAAAAAGGCCGATGCTGATATGCGTCAAAATGCTGAATATCGGCGGCGATAATCGGCCCGGCCGATAATCGGTCGATCCCTAGTCTCTATTTTATTCAGATATTCCTTAAAATGAGTGAGTAAGCTCAGTACGAAGACAGAGTGAGATTCTTTTGAAAAAAAAAGACGATTACATTAGGTGTCAATGAGAGTGAGACAGGTTTTGCTGCCGGACTCGGCACCACTGTTTAAATTTTGTGCAGACCCTGCCTGTCAAAGTTATATTTTATGAATCCCAACAACTATGTCTACATTTTGAGAAATAATTATTTGTCTCCTTTTTACGAGTTGGCTGTGAGCTCGAGTTAAAAATAAAAATAAAGGTTATTTTTTACTGCTTCACACACTCTAGCCAACTGACGCTGTCACTCTAACTTTGAAAAAAAAGTGATTTCCACTCCTCCTTTGACTGCTCATAGTTTGAAAAGTATACATGTTATGTAAAAACAGTTCCTGTGTTTTTGAGAGAGCAGAAGTTTTCCTCCGTTTTATAGTTTGAATCACATTTTTACGTGTAGGTATGAGAGAGCTGGGTGACTCAGAAAAAAGGTGAAATTTTGTGGGTTTCTAAAGAAAATTCCAATGCATTCCTAATGCATTACTTATTCACAGTTTTTTGGGAATGACTTTGGGAAAAAATTGGAATTTTAACACCAAAAGTCATAGCACCTCTTTCTGGATCAAGACGCACGTTTTGATGTATATATTACCGGGGTTTTCTCAAAGCTATTCTAGCTGTAGAGGAGTGCCTCGGAGCTGAGCACCCCTGGCACTAATTAATAATTAGAATTTTAGACAGCGGAGGTCAGACTCTGCTCCTCCGTGACATTCTTGTGTAGCATGATTGTCAAGCGTATTGTCATGAAGGGCAAATTCTTTAGTTTCGATTTAATATACACCATAATTCAACTTATCATCTCACTCACCTCACCTCATCATAGCAAAATTATTAATGAGGTATAAATTATATGAAATATAGCCTATAATAATGATGATGTTGAGTTTTAGAGAGATAAAATGCATGTAATTATTGATTTTACAGTTCTTTTCATTGTTCAAGTAGTCCAGTGCCAGGGCTTCTGGTACAAACACACACTGACAACAGAGAAAACATGCGTTGACAGAGTAAAAAAATTAGATAGCGTCTGATTTCGTAAAGCTGACAATTTATACCATGAAGCAAAGAAGCATGCTGCCTTAAAATACAAAAGCCAACATCAACAACCCTTATCCTTCATCTTAATTAAATTCATGCTTGAAGCAATATAGACTCAACAGCATGAACATGTGATGCATAAAGGACAATTAAATAAAATGCTGCATTTTCTATCCAAAGCAATAACTGTGCTGCATTATGTAAAATAACTTCATGACTGATGGCTGCCAAGCACCTCACTGATTATCATTACTCATTGCAATGTCATGCAGGACCTGCTGACTTGTTATTCACAAGCACACACCCATTGAACCCAGTTCAACATCCATGCTTGTCAAAGATAAACACTTGCACACAAACAGTGACTAACTGTGATTCTATTTGTCAAATAACATTTGTTTTATACAAGCCAAAGGAGACATAGTTTTTTAGTGCATGAAAAAAAACTTCATCTCTGAGGCCATAAATGAGAGGACTCAGACATCTTGGTGCCAGAAAAAACATTATGTAGTTAACATACCTGACATTATTGAATAAAATAAAATTAATATGAAGGAAAGGAGCCTCAATGAATGGGCTCCACAGCTGGATGAGACAGAGCAGCAGCTGAAAACCATGAAGAACCACTGTTCTGAGCCCTTTCTTTGATGACTTTTTATCCTCTCCTGATGCAGCTTTGGCCACTTTCATTATTTTAACATAACAGAAAACAAGGATGATGCACATAATCAAAAACTGGAATTGATATATAGCTGATCTAAGATGTTGCTGCCACATGTAAAATATAAACACCTCCACTGAACATATCTGATATTGTTGATATATTATTGATCCTCGCGATTCTCATACTCGCAAACTCTCTTTTTAAAATAATCTGTGATTTGAGACATATAGGCAACAAAAACATATGTGATGGGATGTAACGTTAATTTAGGGAAACTTTTCAAGAAGCTGGGTGTGCTTGATTTTGTCCCATTAATTTTGAAAAAATATAGAAATGAAGCACCATTGAAAGCAACAACAGATAACAGCTGTCGCAATTCACAAACAATAATGGCAAACATTTCAAGACATGAACATTTAGATGACATGTTGTTAATATAAAGTAACCAACTGAAACGCACTCTGAATTTTGTGTACAGATCCAGATGCCTGTCTTTGAACTGCTTAGATATATTTCAAATGTTTCCGACATCTACGGTACTGTAGAAAGTACTATCACATTTTCAGAATTTTGACATCGGCTTGGTACCGAAGTATAAGTTCTCAAATCAATCCTAGCCACCAGTGAGGTTCACTGGTGCTAAGGCAGAGAATTCATTATTTCGGGGTGCTACAGAATAACATGTTGGTAGTTGAATATAGGGCTGCCACAATTAGTCACCATAATTAAATATGTTAATTTGATGTATTTGTTTTTTAATTTTTTCCAAAACACTTCACTTCGTTGTAACACATCTGTGTGTTCAACATCCCAACAAGCTGTGGTGAAATGAGTAAACATGGACCTGCCAAACCTGTCAAACTATTTAACATCGATAACGTTAGCCTGACTTTACATTATTTGCAAAGCTAGCTCTACCAGGCATTTAAGTTGGCAAAGTAATAAAATTATATCGTCCATGTGTTGCACATTGGTTAACATGATTTTTCATAGTATTGTGCTGCAGAAATAACGTTATCTCGACAGTCACTGAGAATTATGGGTGCCTTCCGTTAAAATAAACGTGACAATAGATGAGGAGGACACTGACAGAGACTGACAGTATTTTACATCACAACTTTAGTTTCTGTCATTTTTTATTAAATAATTGAATGAAATTCATGAATGTTTATCAGTCTGTATAAGCACACCTATCACACCATATTAATCATAAAAAGCACGGTTTTAAACTTCTGTACTGAAACTTTTGCCTTTATAATACAGCCCAGTGCAGTGTAAGTGATATTTTCTAAATATATGATCAAAGTTCCAAAACTTAACGTGAAATTATATAAAAATGCTCCCCGCAAGTAAAAAAACAGATTCCTGAAGGTAACCTGTCCTTTCATTTTCTCAAGAAAATTTGATGAATTGTTTTCTTCATAGCCGATTCATAAGTTGAATAACTTGATGAGTTGGTGAGTAGGGAAATGACCATGTGCAAAGCGAAAATTGTGTGGAAGCATGTGAACTAAGCATAACACTATTATAGTATTCAAAATATTTTCCCAAGGTTGACAGGTCTGCAAATGAAAAAGGATGTAAAAAAAAGTCTGAATTGTATCTTTTTTACTGTATGTAGATTTCGAAAAGTTCACGATAAATAAAGATTATTGTTATTATATTATTATCTTGACGACACTGTAATCACAGTCATGCTTACCATAATAAACTACTTAGTTTAAACTAGTTAAAATCATTCTTAAAACATGTTTGTGTAAAACTGAATTACAGACATGCTCAGCAGAATTAAAAATGTTTAATCTCCCTTCTCAAATATTTCTCCTGGATACATACATTTTCAGTACATGAAAAAATGTTTCATCCCTGAGGCCATAAATGAGAGGACTCAGACATCTTGGAGCAAGATT
>NW_019524790.1:61857-81638 GCF_002814215.2 Seriola lalandi dorsalis
AACAATGCAGGGCACAGAGCTGAGGCAATGGATGATGAGGATGCAGTGAATAGTATTGCGTGTGGAGCACAGCTCTCCATGGCGCAGGGGCATGCAAATGGCCACATTGCGCTCCAGGGTCATTGCTGTCAGAGTAACTGGTGTGACTGTAACATACACAAGTACCACAACAGAGATAATGATACACAACCAAACTTGCATGGCAACACGAAAATAGTTGAAGATGAGAAGGATATTAGACATGAATAACAACAAACTATCTGACAGTAATGTAACAGCAAATAGGATGTAGCGAGCAGTTGTGTAGAAGCACTCTTTCCTAAAAAAGGTGACAATGAGCAACAAGTTAATGCAGAGAAAAATCATCACCAGGATCTGCACAATAATGACCTGGTAATTTATCTGCTTCTGCAAGGACTCACCACCAGGCAGTGAATTGTTATCTGCCATATATCTTTTTTCTAAGCCACTGTAAAAAAGTCCATGAATGTGTCAAAAAAAATTAAAGAAAAATTAGAATTAAAAGAAAATTTGATTTTTTTTTAATACAAAATGATGATCTTCTCTTAAGTGATATGATGGTGGATTAAATACAGCAGTTTCCCAAACCCTAAATGCTGCTCCAGAGACTAATATTGTCTACTGAGCTCAGTGCAAGTCTGTGTATGATATTTTAAAGGCTAGACATCCAATAATAGCACCAAGCCTCGTTCATTGGTTGTCCATAGTTGGATAGATGGAGTGCTGCACTGACATCAGAAGGTGTGCGAATATTATTATTCAATAGGTCCTTTTTTCTCAAAATTATTCATCACAAGTTGTGACTAAGAGTAAAGGCTTTGGTATGTCTTTTATTTAAATGTGATTGGACACACTTTTGCAAAGCAGAATTCTATCATGATACGTCTCTGAGTGGAACAGAACTTGTCTAATTGATGATATGCAGTTGGCTTACTCTTATGAAGGATTTAATGGCATTACAAACCAACATGCCCCCTTTTGTAAATTCACGGTGAAAGGAAATTCACCGGTTTTCACCTGAATTATCTTGTCTACTTAAAAGGGCATTAGATAAGATCCCAAAATTGGTTGTTTTTAGCACCATCGTGGCAGTGAAGTGACGTGCACACAGAATTCTGTTGCTCGCTCTCATGGTCTTGGTCGTATTCCTTCCTCAGGCTCCGAGTCGGGGTCGGAGCTCTCCTCCTCCTCACTGCAATCCAGGTCGCTGAGGTCCACCTCTCCACCATCAGAGTCCTCCTCGCTCAGTTGATGTATCATCATCAAAGCCTCATCAACGGTGTATCTTTGGCGTTTTCTTCCTCTCTCCATTTTCAGATCTTTTTATTTTATAGGCTAGCTAGCTTTTACTTAATTATGGAATAAATAACGAACATAAATAACAAAGCTTCTTCTTCTCTTTCTCTCCTTGGATAGGTTTTTTGTCAAATGTAGCTAAATAATAGACCAGCGAATTATAAAGCGCAAAAACAAATGTATTTTACTTTGTTTATAGAATAAATAACAACGATAAATCACAAAGCTTCTTCTTCTCTCTCTCTCCCCAGGATATGTTTCTTGTCAAATGTAGCTAAATAATAGACCGTAATAATAGAATCATAAAGCGTGAAACAAACCCCGCGAAATGTATATATTATGTAACAAGTCAGCTGCGCTACTTGTGACCGCAGGGCAGAGAGAGGTATAAATGCTCAGAAATCCTTTGTCTTTTATTGTAGCACCTTATGGGCTTGAGAATATATTAAAAACACATATTTAGGAAAAGTCATGGGCTGAAAGGCTCGTAGCTTTTGTTTAAACAGAGTTATTTAAATTTTAACAACCCAAACGGTCTGTCAGACCGTCTCCGCGGTTCTAGTGTTAACCAGTAGAGGGTGCTATTGGACCGGCTAACTCAGTATTATGGTTAAATATATTACTGTTGGTTGGTTTATGTTAGTATTATTGCTGTGTATGTACACGAGAGTATTGTGTATATTTTTCTGTTTATGTGAAACATTAGATCATTATTAAGATGATGATGTATAATATGATTTATTATTGGTATTTCAGAACTGTGACAACACTGAGTGTTCAATAAATCACCGCAGTCATCAGATCTGCCAGCAAAAAAGTGATATCCTGTCATCATTCCTGTGTCCTGACCGACACCGCATCTTGTCTGCTGTATAACCCTAAACAAGCTAGCAATAATCCTTACCTCACAAACACTAATGTTTCAGCGTAATACAATAGACTTACTTTCAACTAACTGTACTGAATGGTCTCTGAGTTTGTTGAGACAATGACAATCATAAACTGATGTCAGTTATAACAGTCAGTCAATCAAATGCTATTCATATAGCCCAAATTCACAAAAAATTCTTCTGAGGTGGCATTACAACCTGTGCAGGTGATGACAGAGTTACAGGTTATGAAAAAAAACATCCTGTAACATAGTCTAGTTTCTACTAGTTTACTTTGTTGTAACCTAAAAATACACTTACAATGTTTATTTTACTGTTACTGTCAATCATACGTCAAATAGATAGGTGCTGCCTCAAGTGAAAGTTTGAGTATCTTGGGGTATTGTTCATGAGTGACCGTAAAATAGAGCATGAGGTTGACAGATTGGAACAGCATCTGCAGTCAGTGTCAACAACAGGACTATATTTCATAGTACGCACAAGTACCGCCGATTCTCTAGGCCTACCTTTAGGTTTCCCCACACGCACATATGTCTACTCATCAAGCGAGAGAGCCAGAGAGCAAGAGAGAGAGAGGGAGAGAGAGGGAGAGAGAGGGAGAGAGAGGGAGAGAGAGACATTGATTTGTGTATTTTACCGCTAAAGATATGACAACACGATAATAAAACTCTGATTAAACTACCACATTAATTTCAAAGACCAACCAACAGGCCTGAAAAACACCTACAGCAGTGAAATAACAGGCTACAATATACTAGTAGGGCAGGGGGGAGATCTCCAATAGTACGGAAACAAGGTTATTGACCCACGCAAACGTCATGACTATGAGATGCATCTGCGGAAAGAACCAATGTGACCTTAAAATCCATCAGGCCAGAATGAAATGAAAGGAGCAGGAGAACAAGGTGCAGTGCTCAGGCTCTGAGCCTGGTGAGACACAGGAGGAGCCCGGCCAGGAGGCAACCCACAGAGCCCAGTCCCTCCATGCACCAGAGCCTCCTAACCATTGCAGAATAGTTAAACAGCAACGGATTAAGTGGCCTCCAGCCAGCAACCGCAGTGCATTGCTGCAGTTTGACGAAGACGTGACCAACATTATTCAAGCTACAACCAAAGCAGATGCAGACAGTTGACTCCAAACAATGACTTCCATCATTGTCAGCTACGGCTCTGAAAGGTTCAGCCACACTAAGAAAGGTAACACCAAACCAACCACCTACACCATGAAATGCAGGGCTACCAGACTACATCATTTGCAGCAGGAGCTTTGAACCCTCAAAAACCAATACAAGAAATCCATGGAAGAGGAGAAGCAAGCCTTAGCTGACCGACGAAACACCCCAATGAAAGGGTTAAAGACCCTCCGCAGAGAAGAGTGGCACAGGAGAAGAAGAAGAGAGAGAGTCAGGAAATGGGCTGCTTTCATTGCTCATCCCTTTGGCTTTACCAGCTGCTAGGGGACAAACGCAGTGTCTGCTTCGTGTGCTAAAAAGATGAAGTAAATTGTTTCCTCCATGATACTCTGAGCAACCCGATGAGGGATCAAGATCTCAAACCCAATGACGCCCATATCAGTCCAGCCCCCCAAAAAACTGAGTTTAATCTGAGGGAGCCAAGTCTAAAGGAGGTTGAGGAGGTCATTAAGGCAGCATGCTCAGCCTCTGCCCCAGGTCCTAGTGGCGTACCCTACACCGTTTACAAGCACGTTGCAAAGCACCTCCTACACCAATGGAAGATGTTGAAGGTCATATGGCGAAGGGGGAGAGTTTCTGACCAGTGGATGTGTGCAGAGAGATGGTGGATTGCCAAAGAGGAAAACTCCAAGAGCCTCAGTCAGTTTCGGTCAATCTGGCTGCTGAGTGTTGAGGGAAAGTGTTGAGTGTTTTCAGCATTGTCTCCCAAAGAGGCGAACTTGTCGTGCTATGGTTGGATGAGGCCACTGCTTATGGGTCTATACCACACCGACTGGTAGAGCTTGCACTACACCGCCACCATGCTCCCAGAAGGACAAGGATCGGATCCTGGATTACTATGATAATTTCAGGTTGAGGGTCACATCTGGGTCACAAACATCAGACTGGCTTGAAAAAGGATTAATAATGGGCTGTACCATATCTGTTTTTCTTTTTGCCCTAGTCATGAACATGGTAGCCAAGTTAGCCGAAGATCAGTGGTTTTCTCAACAAGTGGATGGGCTTCCCCCACAGCCTCAGCAACACAACTCTGTATGGGACCAATAACATTTTGCAGCTCCCGTTCAGTGATCTCATTGGTTTATGGATGCACGCACAAGAGAAGCCCTACAGTACAGGGACTCCAGGGACCAGAGGGTGTCATCAGTGGGTATTGAGGTGAAGACAGGGCAGAAATGGAGGGCAGAGAAAGCATTGGAGGTGGCAGAGTCACGCTTAAGGCAAAAAGCGCTGGTGAAAGTGAAGTGCAATTAAGTTTATATTGCATCAACCCGCAAGAGACGCCAGCAGATAACACATCTACCTACGACCGCCTGCAGAGAAGCCTACCAGAAATCAAGAGTTCCCAAGACCTCTCCTCCTCTCCTGGCAAACTCCACCAGAGCTGAACCGCTTAGACACCGGCAGAATCTGTCACCGCGATAACGGGACACAGCCTCCAGGAGAATCTACCTAGATCCTGCGTCTCCAGGGTTACCACGGCAACCTCAGCCACCTGGGTTCCAGCCAAGGATCTCCAGATAGAGCACAACTCACAGTAGGCCAGTCTTAACCTTCTGCTCATTAATGGGTTGTTGTCCTAATATCATAATATTTAATTATCAAATCTCATTCGTAGATGTAGTATCATTAGCTGTATAGCCATAGTGTATAGGCATAAAATATTCTCTGCCACCATTGCCAATTCATCACACTGCTCATTTCATTATTATTTTCATCTTTATGATTATTACACATTGCATTTTCTCTGTTGATAATATCTTAGTTAATAAACTTAAGTTATTTAACTTATTTATTTTTGAAGTACAGACTGGAGATCCATTGAATTGAGAAGTCATGGCTTCTGATATGAGATTGATCACATTAATCAATGAAGTAATTCATTGTTGTCCTCCCAGCGGACTGGTGCCCCGTTTCAACGAAAGCAAATTCTTAATTGTGGTGTTCATGCTACAATAGATATATCAATAGTGCATACTGAACACACAATTGCTGCAAATATGCCATTGTGGGGAGTAAGAGACACGATGATGAGGGCATCTGGGACAATCCTTACCCTCAAGGATTGATGGAGAAAGTGGAGCAGATTGCACCATCTCAGGCCACCCCAGCTGAACCAGTGGACGCTGGCATCCAGGCTACAATTTTGCTTCACTGAGACAGTAAAATGAATTGATACATCTGTTGCAAACAGATGACAGGCTTGGCGAACTTGACTATTTAGAAAAAATATTGTGTTTACTCGATTGATGAAACAGTTACTGTGTTTCTATAGAAAAATACAATTTTGCTTTCACTGAGAAAATAAGGCGCGTAGGTTTAATGTTTAATGTGTAAGGTATGTGTTTTATTGTTTACCCAAGTATTGGCTAAGCTGGGGCATCGTGTGGAGTAGTGGTCGAAGCAGGCGCCCCATGTGTAGAGGCCACAGTCCTCGCTGCAGTCCGCCCCGGCTCGAATCCCGCATCATACGGCCCTTTACTGCATGTCATTCCCACTCTCTCTGCCTACCCGTTTCCTGTCTCTCTACTATATACTGTCCAATAACGGCATAAAAAAAAAAAAAAAGTATTGGCTAAGCTGGAACAGTTGAAGTCTAATTGCATGTATGATATTTTTATTGTGTAAGATAAGCGCACTTTGTTAGAACAATATAATTCTAATATCATTGAGAGTTTGGAAGTGGAACAAATAATTTTCAATATTTTAAGTATTTGTATTCAGTCTACACTTAACTCACTGTGATTCATCTCATGCAAGTATCATCTCTTTGACTGACAGAAAGCAAAATTGGTTTACATTGAGTCAGATTAGTATATAAAAATATTTTTCCACAAAGGGGTAAAAGCAGGTAAAGAAACATTACAGAACACCTTACTGTGCTTTCTCTGAGCTGTGGCTTTTAAAATAAATGTTTGAATAAAGTCACATAAGTCGGAATGACAAAAACACTTCTGCTTGGTGAAGTCCTGATGTTACATACTCCATTTCTCAGAAGGGCTTATACCTTATGTGGCTTGTTTAGCCTAATAGACTCCTTCAAATCTGTGCAGCCACCTCAGCAATGGAGGCTTTGAACAATTATAACAAATACATGGTATAGGAATAATAAGGTCCATCATTTCACAAGTATGTCATATTTGTTGATAGGTGTAAATGCTACAGTGATGTATAATCAATATTATATATAACAACAAGAACTGCAGCAACAACCTGAAAAACATAGTCACCTCAAATGAGCAATCATGCACAAATACAACAACAGTGCTGTCATTTAAATAGCCGTGAAATCATAGCATGCTTACAGTAATAAACCAGTTAAATAAAAAAAAGTTAACAACAGACATGCTCAAATATATCTTTTAAACAAACCACAAAAGATGTCATTTTTCAGTACATGAAAAAATGTTTCATCCCTGAGGCCATAAATGAGAGGACTCAGACATCTTGGAGCAAGATTAAACATTATGTAGTTAAAAAACCTAACATTAATGAATAACCTGAAATTCATTTGAAGTACAGCAGTTTCTATAAATGGGCCCCACAGCTGCATAAGACAGAGCAGCAGCTGAAAACCATGAAGAACCACTGTTCTCAGCCCTTTCCTTGTTGACTTTTTATCATCTCCTGATGCAGCTTTGGCCACTTTCATTATTTTAACATAGGAGAAAACAATAATGAAGCACATCATCAAGAAGTAAAACTGATGCACAGCTGACCTAATATGATCCTGCCATCTGTACAAAATGAACATCTCCACAGAACATATTCTGTAATGCTTGTAAAAGCTAAAAGGAGCTGATGCAAAGAAGGGTAAGAGAACAACAATGCAGGGCACAGAGCTGAGGCCATGGATGATGAGGATACGGTGCATAGTGCTGCGTGTTGAGCTCAGCTCTCCATGGCGCAGGGGCATGCAAATGGCCACATAACGCTCCAGGGTCATTGCTGTCAGAGTAACTGGTGTGACTGTAACATACAGAAGCACCACCGCAGAGATATTGATACACAACCACACCTGCAGGGTAAAGTGAAAGTAGGCAAAGATGAAGAGGATATCAGACATGAACAATAGCAAGCTGTCAGACAGTAGAGTAACAGCAAATAAGATGTAGCGAGCAGTTGTGTAGAAGCACTCCTTTTTGAAAAAGGTTATGATGAGCAACAAGTTGATGCAGAGAAAAATCATCACCAGGATCTGCACAATAATAACCCGGTCATTGATCTGCCGCAGTGAGAATCCACCTACAACCAATGAGCTGTTATCTGCCATCACTTTTCTAAATAAACGCAGAAGTTTTTGCATTTTTGTGAAATGTTAAATTGTCAATATTAAATGTATTTGTCAAAGAAAAATTTGATTCTTTTAACAAAAGTACAAAAGTCAGGCTTCTCTGTCGAGCTTTACCAGAGCTTCCCTGTAGTTGGATAGCATTAAGGAAGATATTTTCAAAGACATATGTTGAGGTCCTTGCAGTGCTCTGAGAGAGGGTTGTGAATTGAGACTTTATAGGAGCGTAACTTTGCTCATTAAAGTGTAATCATGCAAGGTTTTCCCTGGCCGAACTGGAGAGGGTGGGGCATGGTTGGGTAGGGGTGTGGGTGTGGTTGTGTGTGTGTGTGTGTGTGTGTGTGTGTGCAATATTTATGTTGTCATTATCTCTCCAGCCACTGCAGGTCAAAGCCAGTCACGCTATGCTTTTGAGAACAATGAATAAAGAGTGATGTTAAAATCATGTAAACGTCGGCTTTAATACCCTCGTTACTTGACAAGACAGACTTGGTACTCTGGCCTTGACTCCTCTCTCGCGCTCCGATCCTCTCCTTCACTGGCACCTTCCACTTGTGGCTGAGAACTAGGCCTACTTTTTGTCCTGACAAATTAACCATATCTTGTCAGTAACATGAATTAACATTTTTTCCCATATTAGAAGAACTAATGATGTCTGCACTGCACTGTTTCACCTGTCCTCGCGATTCTCATACTCGCAAACTCTCTTTTTAAAATAATCTGTGATTTGAGACATATAGGCAACAAAAACATATGTGATGGGATGTAACGTTAATTTAGGGAAACTTTTCAAGAAGCTGGGTGTGCTTGATTTTGTCCCATTAATTTTGAAAAAATATAGAAATGAAGCACCATTGAAAGCAACAACAGATAACAGCTGTCGCAATTCACAAACAATAATGGCAAACATTTCAAGACATGAACATTTAGATGACATGTTGTTAATATAAAGTAACCAACTGAAACGCACTCTGAATTTTGTGTACAGATCCAGATGCCTGTCTTTGAACTGCTTAGATATATTTCAAATGTTTCCGACATCTACGGTACTGTAGAAAGTACTATCACATTTTCAGAATTTTGACATCGGCTTGGTACCGAAGTATAAGTTCTCAAATCAATCCTAGCCACCAGTGAGGTTCACTGGTGCTAAGGCAGAGAATTCATTATTTCGGGGTGCTACAGAATAACATGTTGGTAGTTGAATATAGGGCTGCCACAATTAGTCACCATAATTAAATATGTTAATTTGATGTATTTGTTTTTTAATTTTTTCCAAAACACTTCACTTCGTTGTAACACATCTGTGTGTTCAACATCCCAACAAGCTGTGGTGAAATGAGTAAACATGGACCTGCCAAACCTGTCAAACTATTTAACATCGATAACGTTAGCCTGACTTTACATTATTTGCAAAGCTAGCTCTACCAGGCATTTAAGTTGGCAAAGTAATAAAATTATATCGTCCATGTGTTGCACATTGGTTAACATGATTTTTCATAGTATTGTGCTGCAGAAATAACGTTATCTCGACAGTCACTGAGAATTATGGGTGCCTTCCGTTAAAATAAACGTGACAATAGATGAGGAGGACACTGACAGAGACTGACAGTATTTTACATCACAACTTTAGTTTCTGTCATTTTTTATTAAATAATTGAATGAAATTCATGAATGTTTATCAGTCTGTATAAGCACACCTATCACACCATATTAATCATAAAAAGCACGGTTTTAAACTTCTGTACTGAAACTTTTGCCTTTATAATACAGCCCAGTGCAGTGTAAGTGATATTTTCTAAATATATGATCAAAGTTCCAAAACTTAACGTGAAATTATATAAAAATGCTCCCCGCAAGTAAAAAAACAGATTCCTGAAGGTAACCTGTCCTTTCATTTTCTCAAGAAAATTTGATGAATTGTTTTCTTCATAGCCGATTCATAAGTTGAATAACTTGATGAGTTGGTGAGTAGGGAAATGACCATGTGCAAAGCGAAAATTGTGTGGAAGCATGTGAACTAAGCATAACACTATTATAGTATTCAAAATATTTTCCCAAGGTTGACAGGTCTGCAAATGAAAAAGGATGTAAAAAAAAGTCTGAATTGTATCTTTTTTACTGTATGTAGATTTCGAAAAGTTCACGATAAATAAAGATTATTGTTATTATATTATTATCTTGACGACACTGTAATCACAGTCATGCTTACCATAATAAACTACTTAGTTTAAACTAGTTAAAATCATTCTTAAAACATGTTTGTGTAAAACTGAATT
Organism: Seriola lalandi dorsalis; assembly: GCF_002814215.2. Lineage (NCBI taxonomy): Eukaryota > Metazoa > Chordata > Actinopteri > Carangiformes > Carangidae > Seriola > Seriola lalandi. The sequence goes on from NW_019524790.1 coordinate 71,828, forward strand.
ACAGACATGCTCAGCAGAATTAAAAATGTTTAATCTCCCTTCTCAAATATTTCTCCTGGATACATACATTTTCAGTACATGAAAAAATGTTTCATCCCTGAGGCCATAAATGAGAGGACTCAGACATCTTGGAGCAAGATTAAACATTACATAGTTAAAGAACCTGACCTCAATAAATAACCTGAAATCAATCTGAAGCACAGTCGTTTCTATGAATGGACGCCAAAACTGGATAAGACAGAGAAGAAGCTGGAAACCATGAAGAACCACTGTTCTCAGCCCTTTCCTTGTTGACTTTTTATCATCTCCTGATGCAGCTTTGGCCACTTTCATTATTTTAACATAGGAGAAAACAATGATGATGCACATTATCAAGAAGTAAAACTGATGCACAGCTGATCTAATATGATCCTGCCATCTGTACAAAATGAACATCTCCACAGAACATATTCTGTATTGTTTGCAAAAGCTAAGAGAGGCTGATACAAAGAAGGGTAAGAGAACAACAATGCAGGGCACAGAGCTGAGGCCATGGATGATGAGGATACAATGCATAGTGCTGCGTGTTGAGCTCAGCTCTCCATGGCGCAGGGGCATGCAAATAGCCACATGACGCTCCAGGGTCATTGCTGTCAGAGTAACTGGTGTGACTGTAACGTACAGAAGCACCACAACAGAGATAATGATACACATCCAAACCTGCAGGGTAAAGTGAAAATAGGCAAAGATGAAGAGGATATCAGACATGAACAATAGCAAGCTGTCAGACAGTAGAGTAACAGCAAATAAGATGTAGCGAGCAGTTGTGTAGAAGCACTCCTTTTTGAAAAAGGTTATGATGAGCAACAAGTTGATGCAGAGAAAAATCATCACCAGGATCTGCACAATAATAACCCGGTCATTGATCTGCCTCAGTGAGAAACCACCTCCAACCAATGAGTTGTTATCTGCCATCACTTTTCTAAATAAATGCAAGTTTCTGCAGTTTTGTTAAATGTTAAATTATCAATATTAAGTGTGTTTGTCAAAGAAAAATTGTATTATTTTAACAAAAGTATAAAAGTTCATGTCAAGCTTCTCTGCCGAGCTTTACCACCCCTTCCCTGTAGTGGCATAGCATTGTGGAAGATATTTTCAAAGACAAATTTTGAGATCCTTGCAGTGCTGAGAGAGGGTTGTGAATTGAGACTTTATAGGAGCCACAGAAACACAAACAGAGCAACAGCAGTGGAACTTTGCTCTGTTTGTGTCATCATTGCTACTCTCTGGTAGTCTCCCTCAGGGGCTGAACCCGTCTGTAGATGAATCCAGATGTAAACCACCCACCATTACAGTGGTAGAATCTCACTTGTTAACCACTGGCAACACAACAATGTTTGTAAAGGATTTCTGTTTTTAAGCTCCCTTGCCAAGAAATTTTTCATTGAGTTTTTGGAAAAAATATAGAAATCAAGCACCATTGAAAGCATTGCTTCAACAGTCCCTGCTCTCGCAGTTCCTTAACGATAACAGCAACATTTCAAGACATGAACATTTAGACAACATGTTACTTATATAAAATTACCAACTGAAACCGGATACCTGTCTTTGAACTCCTTAGATAAATTTCAGGTTTTCCTCCTTTCATTTGAAATGTTCTGTGACTCTGTTTGCATACTGGCTTTTGGTTGTTTATAACTTATAAACCTATAACTTAAAATATCTCCATACAACAGTCTAGGGGTGTTTCTTTTGTTTTTTCCACAAATTGCATCTGACCTGTTGCTGCACTTGCTGCTGCCACTCTACGTGTTGATAGCGTTTACTGTGCCCAGCTTCTTCCTATGTTCAAGTTTGTTGTCACAATACAACACTTGTAGGTTTATTATACTGTTCTTGTTAGTTCCAGAAGACTCACATCTGCAGTATCTATGACATCTATGGTACTGTAGAAAGTACTGTCACATTTTCAGAATTTTGACATCGACTTGGTACCGAAGTATAAGTTCTCAAATCAATCCTAGCCACCAGTGAGGTTCACTGGTGGTAAGGCAGAGAATTCATTATTTCGGGGTGCTACAGAATTATATTTTGGTAGTTGAATGGAGGGTTGCCACCATAATCTATAAATATTAAATTGGCATATCTTGGCATTATTTATTTTTTTTTTTTTAAAAACACTTCACTTCGTCATAACAGATCTGTGTGTTCAATATCACAATATAGTGACTGCATCATGACGTCAGTGGTCTTGGTAGTCAGATTAGCCATCGCAACTACAAAGAAAGTCTGGTTGGATGCCGAATTATCAGGCCACTGTCAAATGGGGTGCCACTTTGGTCAGCCAGTGGACCATCAAGACATTCATGTAGTTCTTTTTTTTGCCGGCCTTTCCCAGCCTTCTCTTTGTGCCTGTCATTCAGGGTGCAAGTCAGTCTGACCATGCAGTCTCCACCATCAGAAAACCTCACCAATATTATTGCAGCACTTGCCTGATAAGAGCACTAGCCCTTCCTTAGCCATCTCTCCTTCTTGACAATCTTATTGTTATTGTAATTCTTATGTTGTGTAGTATAAACTGCTGTCACAAAGCCCTGTAATCGACTCCACTTCACTGCTGGTCACTGCAATAATCTCTCATCAATAATCTCTCGTCTCCAGTCCCAATTAATCCCCTGCATGCCCCCTGTTGCTAAATGGCTGGTATAGTCGTGTGCTACTCAGTCCAAGCTACTTTGTTTGTTTCCTATTTATATAGCCAAGGCTCTGTAGGATCACCAGATTTTATTTTTAGTACACATACAGAATGGACATCTACTGGACGATGGAGAGATATGTACCTCATTTGACAAAGTGTATTGAATTAGGATTACCTACTCCACCTTCATTTATTATTTTGTTTATTTCTTTATTTATTTTTTATACATGACAAGTAATGTATAGCATTTCAGCTCAAGAAATAAACGTTTCCCCCATAAAGCAATAAATGAGAAGACTCAATATATATTAAACATGATGTTATTAAAGTACCTGAAATTCAGGAAAAATCTGAAATCAACTGAAAATAGACTGGAGTCTGGAGACTGTGGACTGGCCAGCAACTGGAAACTATGGAGAATCACTGTTCTGTGCCCTCTCCATGATGATTCTTTATACTCTCCTGATACAGCTTTTCATTATTGTAACATTGGATGAAACAATTGTGAAACACATCATGAAGAAGCTAAGGGCAATATATTTACTAACTGTTTAAATATTGTATACCACACTTTAACTTAAAAGCCTTCAGCACTGCAAACTAATTAACCATTTTTACCCTTATCTTAGCTATAAATAATGTGATATATATAAAATATTAAGAGTATGTAGAGTTTGGGAGAGATGATATGTATATATATTTTTTTCCATTTCTTCTAAGCGAGTGTGTGAATGGTCCAGAGAAAGGTCTTCTAGAACAAACACTTACTGACATATTCTAGACAGCGAGGAAACGTGTCAGACTTCATCGGAAGAGGAAACAAATGTGACAATATCTGATGGCTCAAATCTCACTATTTATACCATGAAGAAAAGAAGTATACTGCCTTAAAATACAAAAGACAACAACAACATCCTTCAATGAAATTCCTTCTTGAAGATCTTTGACTACGGTTTACATTGACAAAGATCACAAGGCTTGCTGGCTCATTATCAGTGAGCACAGCCCATTAAGACCAGTTCAACATCCACAGTAGTCACAGAAAAATACAGAATGCATATAGAACGTGATAAACTGTTAATTTAATTTGTCAATAAATTTTTTTTATACAAGCCAAAGGAGGCAATGTATTTCAGTGCTTGAAAAAAAACTTCATCTCTGAGGCCATAAATGAGAGGACTCAGACATCTTGGTGCAAGAAAAAACAGTAAGAAATTTAAGTACCTGACAATTTCATATAAACTTAAGTTAATATAAAAAAAAGCACTTTCAATGAACGGGCACCACAGCTGGATGAGACAGAGCAGCAGCTGAAAACCATGAAGAGCCACTGTTCTGAGCCCTTTCTTTGATGACTTTTTATCTTCTCCTGATGCAGCTTTGGCCACTTTCAGTATTTTAATATAGGAGAAAACAATGATGATGCTCATAATCAAAAATTGGAGTTGATATATAGCTGACCTAAGATTATGCTGCCATATGTAAAGCATAAACAACTCCACTGAACAGAACTGATATTGTTTGTAAAAGCTCAGAGATGCTGATACAAACAAGGAGGAGAAAATTAGAATGCCTGGTACAGAGCTGATGCCATGAATGATGAGGATACAGTTAATTGTATTACGGGTAGAGCTCAGCTCTCCATGGCGCAGGGGCATGCAAATGGCCACATAGCGCTCCAGGGTCATTGCTGCCAGAGTAACTGGCGTGACTGTAACATACACAAGTACCACAAGAAAGATGATGACACATATCCAAACTTGTATGGACCACCAAAGGCCCAACATATTGATTAATCTATGGAAGATAGACTGATCTAAATTATTCATTTTCCTCCAGAAAATATAGATGACGCACTGGCATGGTCAATCAAAAAACAATGAGCCCAAATTCAGGCCTAAACATTTGCTCAAACACTTATTCAGTGTAAATTCTAAGGTAGCAGGTCGATGACTTTATGGCTTTATGAGTGATGTACTCATCCTCTCGAGGTCAGCCACTAACCAGCTGTAGGGATAGGTATAGTTAGCATTTTATCTTTACCTTATCCATACCCTTATTGATCCAGCTAATACTATCATTGGTTCTTTATCATTACTGAAGAACTGGGTTTCTTTAGAGCCCAACCGATATTGGATTTTTGGGGCCGATAACGATATTAGGGAGTAAAAGAATTCAGATATCGATATATTGGCTGATCTATATATATAAACACTCGTGAAAAAGATATGTAATGAAAGCAGGATATTTTACAGTTTAACAATAAACTTTATTGTCCAAAATTATTTCAGTTAACTGAAACAGTAAATTTCCCAGGGAATTACATAAAATAATCATAAAAATGAATAACTATAAATAATAAGCATGACAACAAATATGTATTTATATGTTTTATATATATATATATTTAACATGAATAAAAAACAATGGATCAAATATACATAAAATGCTGCCGATATAACTTGACCCAAGCATTTCCACTGCATTATTGCTTCTTAATAAAAGTATTCATATCATATCAAAGAATATATGTGCTGATATCGATATATCTGTGATAGGCCAATCGGCCGACCGATAAATCGGTCAGGCTCTAGGTTTTTTTTTTTTCAAATAATCATTTTTAAAAAGAATAAATTCAATTTATTGTCTCAGCCGGTTGCTCAATTTGCAACAATCTATCACAAATCTTAAAATGTGACAAACTAAAATGATCAGTTAGACTTATATATGCACAGCTTTTATTTTAGCAGTTCGCAATATGCTTAACCAGCACAATGTTGTGTAAAAGACACAGGGAGACATGGGTCAAAATAGATGAAAACATGTTTTTTGCATGTTTAACTGGTGATTTCATAAAGTACTTATTGGCCTTATGTGTGCATGTGTGCATGTGTACTGAGTATGCAGCCCCACCTCGCCCAGAGAGCAGAGAAGAGAAGCAGTGCAACTGTACATGACTAATAGAAAAAAAAATATGGCAGTTTATAGTGATCGTCAAAATAAATCAATGTATGGGAAATGAAGCGTCGAATTACATTATCAAAATCGAAATTTTTTCAGCGTCGACTACTATTTATACCATGAAGCAAAGAAGCATTGACTTAAAAACACAAATGCCAACATCAACAACCCTCAATCCCTCTAGCTCAATTAAATTCTTTCTTGACTACAGTGTACTTTGACAAAGATCACAAAGAAGTATCAATATTACATGTCACTACAGGACTGACAGTAACATTGTCCAGTTAATAAATCTAATCAGCAATATGGACTCAATAACATTAACATGATGTGTACTAGAGAATTGAATTACATGCTGCATTTCCATATTTAGCTATAACTGTGCTGAACTATGTAAAAAAAACGTCATGACTGACAGCTGCCAAGCATCTCATTGATTATCATATGCTCATAACAATGTCATGTAAGACCTGATACTGATCCATCATCACTGATACTGTGGTTTTTTGTGGAAAAAACTCAGAGGCCTGCTGGCTCATTATCAGTGAGCACAGCCCATTAAGACCAGTTCAACATCCACAGTAGTCATAGAAAAATACAGAATGCACATAGAATGTGATTAACTGTTAATTTAATTTATCAATAAGATTTTGTTTATACAAGCCAAAGGAGGCAATGTATTTCAGTGCTTGAAAGAAAACTTCATCTCTGAGGCCATAAATGAGAGGACTCAGACATCTCGGTGCAAGATAAAACAGTAAGAAATTTAGGTACCTAGCAATTTCATATAAACTGAAGTTAATCTGAAGCAAAGCAACTTCTATAAACGGGCACCACAGCTGGATGAGACAGAGCAGCAGCTGAAAACCATGAAGAGCCACTGTTCTGAGCCCTTTCTTTGATGACTTTTTATCTTCTCCTGATGCAGCTTTGGCCACTTTCATTATTTTAATATAGGAGAAAACAATGATGATGCTCATAATCAAAAATTGGAGTTGATATATAGCTGACCTAAGATTATGCTGCCATATGTAAAGCATAAACAACTCCACTGAACAGAACTGATATTGTTTGTAAAAGCTCAGAGATGCTGATACAAACAAGGAGGAGAAAATTAGAATGCCTGGTACAGAGCTGATGCCATGAATAAGGAAGATACAGTTCATTGTATTACGGGTAGAGCTCAGCTCTCCATGGCGCAGGGGCATGCAAATGGCCACATAGCGCTCCAGGGTCATTGCTGCCAGAGTAACTGGCGTGACTGTAACATACACAAGTACCACAAGAAAGATGATGACACATATCCAAACTTGTATGGTAATTTGAAAATGGGTGAAGATGAGAAGGATATCAGACATAAACAACAAGAAACTATCCGACAGTAATGTAACAGCAAACAAGATGTAGCGTGTAGTTGTGTAGAAATACTCCTTTTTAAAAAAGGTTATGATGAGCAACAAGTTGATGAAAAGAAAAATCATCACCAATGACTGTAGAACAACGAACTTGACCGTTCGCAGCAAGAAATCATCACCAGCCAATGAGTTGTTAGCAGCCATGTCTTCATATGTTTTCTAAGCAAACACACACTTTTTTTAGCCACGACCAAAAATCCACTTAAGTGTCATTATGTAACATGTCTGTCAATACAAATTCAGATTCTTTTTGCAAAGTCCATCTGAACTGTTCAGATGCTGTGTTAAAGACAGCTGTTTACCAAGCCCTCCATGTTGTTTACAGACTAATGTCTTCTGCTGAGCTCTGTGCAGCCTTCTGAGAGAGGGCTGTGCGCAATGACTTTAAAGACTACAGGATCCAAAAATATCACATGAAACTTTGCTCACCATAGTGTTGTCATCACCACCTCACTGGCTCATGTCAACCCTCTGAGGTCTAAGGCTATTTTCTCGATTTTTACATCATTTCATAAATTCATCTTTTGTAGGTACCTGCCTATACGTATAATACCCAAGTGTTATAAGTGCTTTATGTAAACTGAGGGCCCCGTTTTTTCACTGTGTAAAGATATAATTTGGCCCAAATGTTGAAAAGTCAATTTTTTTTTAAATTTTTCTAACTTTATTCATGTGGATGAATTGTTTCGGTGCTTGAAATGGGTTTACCAAGTCTCTGATTCACAAAAGAAGTGGAATAAATGAACAAAAATAGATGTATAAATGTAGATGTATAAAATATGTCTAAAGCCAAATTATGTAATATTACTGTGGCCCTGAGAGCTCCACGCACTGGCTTTGCATGTGTTTTTTTTCTTAAGTTGCAGTTCGTTGAGCTCTCAGGGCCACTGTATAATATAATTTTTTGAGCAGAAGTGTTGTCTGTCACTCTGCTTTCACCAAATGTCAGATCGACTGAGATGAATGGGATTGAATAATGGGATGTGTTTAACTGAAAGATTTGCATAATTACATTTTTTTTTTTAACAAAATATTTACTATACAAAAAGATTCCAAAAATGTAGTAGATGTGCCCATCCTATAAAACATGAACTGATGAAACAATGTGAGAAGGAAACATCTGAAGAAAAGCATGACGTCACTGATGGGTAGGCCTTCCTATTGTATCTCATAAAAATTTCAGAAGGAAACTATAATGTAAAAGAGTTTTTTTCTTCCTATGAACGAAAAAAAACCAGAAGAAACACTATTTACAATATTTATATAATGTACATGTTTTCATGATTTCGAATCTCCATTCAGCCATTCTGCAAAACAGTTTCTTTCCAGCTGCAGGCAAAAGGCTGGCCTTTTCTTTTGCAGTGTTCACACCTCCTGCGACCTGTGGTGGGTCTCATGCTTGGGCCTGCTACAATGACACCAGCAATAGGCACAGGAAGATGAATGGGCAACATTCAACTGAATATTGAGCCAGATGTTCGACTGAGACCGTCGTCCATTGTTCCAGACATCAGGCATTTGGTGGCCGCTATGCAATGTCAGCCGTCTCATTAGGTGAGTCGACAAATTGTTGGCCTATTGTTGAACCGATCCACTGCAGCTATATATTTATCAAAAAGTAAGAGTGCAATGTTTTAATTTTGTTTTGTTGCAATTGTTAATTTACTTATTTAAACATTTTTCTTCTGGTTATGCCTACACGCTGAATTTACAGTACAATCACATTGAATTTGTGTCTGTTTGAAGGCTTATTGATTTGATATAAAACATGTCATTTTTCATGAATCAGCTGTGGAAAAGCGCAAACACAATAATGCAATGAGTACAATGTTGTAATTTTATGTCTCTGCAATAATGGTCATTGCTTGCAAGTTTGGTCTGGTTATGCCCGTGCTGAATTTACAGCATATGTAGACCTACATTGGTTTTAAGGTTTGTTAATAGGCCTATTGATTTATTTCTCATTTGTTGAATGATACCATGATATAATACGTAATAATTTATTCATTAATTAGCCTATTGCAGACAGTCTGTTTTATGTTGTGCTGATGGACAGATTCTTGAAAACTCATGTACAGTCGCACTACTTCACTGTCGTCTGCTCTTTACACAACATCGCTTATTGATCATGCCAGAGTGTCATTTAGATTTCCCAGAGGGAAATTAATCATTTACCTTAATCAACTATTCGATAAAATAGTTGATAGATTTACCGTTCGTAAAATAGTTATAAGTTATAATAAAAAATTAGTGGCATCCCTATGACCATCCCAGATCCATCTTATGGAGCCTCTGCCAGACTTTTTGATGTGGGCATTCACATCTGTCTGAGGGCAGTCCTTGTTGTTTTCCCTGTAGGTTCCACAGGCAGCAAACCTGTGGTAATGGAGAGCCCTGAAGCACTCTGGGCTAGAATAAAAATTGTCTATGTAGATATGGTAACAACAACAACATCAAAGGACAGGCCATGTCAGGGCAAGATGTCCACTGTGTAGCCATTCCTTGAATCAGCCAACACATACAGCTTGAATCCCCATTTTATGGATTTTGCCTTCATGTACTGGATCATCCCCGCTTGAGCCTTGGAGGCAGCCATTCTCTCATTCATGGCCAGGTCTCTGTAGGGGTGATAAAATAACTAGCTTGCATTCTTGACGGTGTCCATGAGAGGCTTTACTCTGAAGAGTTTGTGGTGGTTTGGATTGTGCCCTTCATTCAGTCATTTTCTAGATCCTCATCAGGATTGCTGAGATTAATG
>NW_019524790.1:81658-87332 GCF_002814215.2 Seriola lalandi dorsalis
AAGAAACACTATTTACAATATTTATATAATGTACATGTTTTCCTGATTTCGAATCTCCATTCAGCCATTCTGCAAAACAGTTTCTGTCCAGCTGCAGGTAAAAGGCTGGCCTTTTCTTTTGCAGTGTTCACACCTCCTGCGACCTGTGGTGGGTCTCGTGCTTGGGCCTGCTACAATGACGCCAGCAATAGGCACAGGAAGATGACCCGCAGGTGCCTGGGCAACTGAATGGGCAACATTCAACTGAATATTGAGCCAGATGTTCGACTGAGACCGTCGTCCATTGTCCCAGACATCAGGTACTTGTTGGCCGCTATGCATATTAAAAAAATGAGTGGCATCCCTATGGCCATCCCAGATCCATCTTATGGAGCCTCTTCCAGACTTTTTGATGTGGGCATTCACATCTGTCTGAGGGCAGTCCTTGTTGTTCTCCCTGTAGGTTCCACAGGCAGCAAACCTGTGGTAATGGAGAGCCCTGAAGCACTCTGGGCTAGAATAAAAATTGTCTATGTAGATATGGAACAACATCATAGGACAGGCCATGTCAGGACGAGATGTCACTTTTTCATGTGTAAACTGATAAGTCCACTGTGTAGCCATTCCTTGAATCAGCCAACACATACAGCTTGAACCCCCATTTTATGGATTTTGCCTTCATGTACTGGATCATCCCTGCTTGAGCCTTGGAGGCAGCCATTCTCTCATTCATGGCCAGGTCTCTGTAGGGGTGATAAAATAACTAGCTTGCATTCTTGACGGTGTCCATGAGAGGCTTTACTCTGAAGAGTTTGTGGTGGTTTGGATTGTGCCCTTCATTCAGTCATTTTCTAGATCCTCATCAGGATTGCTGAGATTAATGCAACAGGACATTGTTCTGTACCTGTCCTGTGACACAGTCTGTGGCAAAGAAAGGAAGTGATTCTACCTCCATTAATCTGCAATGCTGTCAAGTTTTATTATGGCCATGTACATAAGCAGTCCTATGTACAGTACTTTTAAAATTCCCCTGCATCAAAGTCTGTCCATTTGTGTTTCTTTCTCTATGCGATCTTTTTAGCAGCCTGCTTGTTTGTGTTCTCAGAGTGTTTGAAAGGGAAGAAAAGTGCAAAAACAATCAGTTCAAGCCGTGTATACGTCGAGATGGAGCTGTGTCCATATCCTCTTTTAGTGGGTAATGAGCTCTGCCAAGAATCTCTCTTGTCACTGACTATGATTTTTATGAAAAAGATCAGAGCCAGTCTGGTTAGAAAATGGCGGACTGCTCCGTGGAAGTGAGCTGCTGCCCTAAGGAGTCCATGTTTTGGGTAGTTACCAAAAGAATGATACTGTGGATGCAAGCGCTCAGCTTTAGACACAGGAGAGGTTAACCCTCTGTGGTCGTTGGACCATGGCATTTTCTTGATGTGACGCCATCTGCCTGTCACTGTTCAGAAGTGGTGGATGTGTTTTCTTCTGTGTGACACTAGCCAATGGGCACTCAGGAAATTACGAAGGACCTACCCACTGCCTTGATATTACAATACTTCATAGTTAAGACTCTTGGTTTGGACTTTGGGTTTATTTCCCGTTTTATTTTGATATCACTTCCCCTTTGTGTTGTGTGCTTCATTTACTTCCTGTTCCTGCTTAGTGATTGCCTGCCCTGCCCTAATGTGTTTTACCTGTGTTCAATTACCCTTACCCTTAACCTCAGTTTGTCTGTTTTGTCACAGTTTGTTCCAGTTCAGTCCCCTCATGTGTTTCCTTAGTTTTGCCAGTTTTCGGGATTGCTTTCAGATTCTACGGTTTTTATGTCTCCACCATTCAACAGTTTTCATGTGTCCACCAGGCGACAGCCAGAGCCGGAGGCATATTGTCTTCGGGTTGTCAGTCCGTCCATCCAATTCTTGTGGAAACGGTATCTCAATAACGCCTCAATAACGGTATCTCAATAACGCCTCAATAACGGTGGCTAAAGGTCAAAGGCTCAAAAACTGCAGTTTTGGCCTTTTGAATGCAATATTTTGAGAAATCCTCAAGGGAATCCCTTCAAATTTTGCACAAATATCCACTGTGTGAGTGAGTGAACACAGCATCTGCTTGTTTGGTCTTTCTTTTTGATTTTTTATCTTTAAATGGGCTGTAATTCCACATAGTTTATTAATCACAGTTCACATTGGTTTAGATACAGTGCTTTTTGGTGTTTTTTTCTTTGATCTTTCCCCTTACCGGCGTCTTGTGGAAGGGGAAGCCACAACACTTTTGAGTGGAGGAGTGGGCTTCCTCTTCTCCATGGCTTTTAAACCCAACTCACTGGAGGTCCAACACTTTGTTGAGGGGAGGTTGCTTTTAATCAGAGCTCAGGTTGACCATTTTAAAGCTGTTTCTATTAATGTTTATGCTCCAACAACCGGTGCAGAGAGGAAGCAGTTTTTACTTAAAGTTAATGATGTTTTAAATGGCTTTGCCTCAGAGGATTTTTTATTCTTGGGTGGGGATTTTAACTGCATTGAAGATACGACTTTAGGTCGCAATCATGCAGAGCCTCATCCTGCCTCTCAGCACGCCTTAAAGCAGCTGGTCCACTCTCATGGCCTGGTGGATGTGTGGAGGAGGATGCACCCAGACTCTAGACAGAATACCTGGTTCCACTTCAGAGAGGGTAGGGTCTCCTCAGCCCGACTTGACCGGATTTATTGTTCTCAAGCATCATTTTAACATTGTTAAAAATTTTAATATTTTATCTGCTGGTTTTACTGATCATTCCCTGCTTTTATGTAGAGTTTTTATTCGAAAATTTTAGGCCAAAAAGCGCATATTGGCATTTTAATTCTATTTTTATATTTGATAAGACTTTCAGGGAGGTCTTTATTTATTTCTGGGGTTTTTAGACAGAGAAAGGATGATTTTAGCAGTCTTAGGCAGTGATGGGACCATAGTAAGACTCCTGTGTCAGCAGCACACCATCAATGTCACCCGAGACGTCACCAGATCTATGTAGGATCTAGAGACCAATATAATGGAACTAGAACATTTAAGTGAGTCCACATAAAATCGAGGCTATATTGAAAGCCTTAAAGTAAAAAAAAAATGGCTTTAGCCAACCTGTTAAACATTGCAGCCGGCTAATGACAGGGGCTTACCAACTGAGATCTCCATGGAGAGAACCATGTCTGCATAACAACAGACAATTGTACATGCTTACAAGGCTGTAAGTTAAACAAATCAGTCAATAAACTACTGTGACTGAAATAGTTAAATAAAACTATGTCATTCATGTCAATTCATGCATCATATAATTTCATCATGACATATAAGCCTGGCCTACAGGAAACAGTTCATGTTTAATCAATCTAATATATTGTTAGTCATAATATAGAATGATTTATTCCTTGTGTTTGTTGAATAATACAGAAGATAAGAGGAACTTAAAAAAAAAATCGCATATTAAATTGCAATTGCAATGTTGTTTAAAAAAATATATATATATCACATTTAGATTATTTTCCAAAATCGTTCAGCCCTAGGAACTACCTCAGGTCTCAAGAGACAAACTCACATCTCAAGGTCCCCCTCCAAATGCAGAAGCTACAGGCTGCCCTGCAGGGCATGCAGGGGCAGAGGACTCCTGGCATCAATGGCCTCACAACAGAGTTTTATAAGGCCTTCTGAGACATCTTGGCACAAAATGTCCTCGATGTTTTTAATGAGTGTCTGGCCTCTGGTTCCATGCCGGTGTCCTGCAGGAGGGCAGTCCTCACCCTACTGCTAAAGTAGGGGAGCCTGCAGGACATCCAAAACTGGCGCCTTGTGTCACTGCTCTGTGTGGATTACAAACTTCTGTCCAAAGTCTTGGCCTCCAGGCTCGGGAGAGCTATGGAGCAGGTTGTCCACTGGGAACAGACCTACTGTGTGCCCGGCAGGTCAATGGTGGACAATGTCCACCTAATTTGGGATGTTTTGGATGTGTCTGGTTCATTGGGTTTAGATACTGGTCTGATTTCCCTGGATCAGGAAAAGGCTTTTGACCGCATTGAGCACAACTTCCTTTGGAAAATAATGGAGAAGTTTGGGTTCAGCACTGATTTCACAGCTAAGATCAAGGTGCAGTAAAGCGAGGTTGAGAGTGTGCTGAAGTTTAACGGCAGTCTGTGTGCTTCTTTTAGAGTGTGCAGAGGTGTCAGACAGGGCTGTGCTGTCGGGGATGTTTTTTGTTTGTTTTTTATTGGGTAACCAAACAGATTCTAAACACAAACTGGCTGTTTGAAGAAAATAATGGCTTATTTTAGATCTTGTTGTTTTTATTCACTCCTGCTATTGTTTCCTTTTCTTTTTTTAAAAGCAAAATATAAGAGGGAAAAAGAGATTGTGTAACATATGAAAATGTTGCTCAATAAACATAAAGTTGAAAAAAAAAATGCTGCTGCTTGCCTTTTGATTGGAGCACACAAGCGAGAGCCAAGCTTCAATAAACATCCTCAGACATAAGATATCCTGGACTCCAGCGCTCTTTCTTCACCACCAATGATAAGAACAATCTGGCGTCACAAAAAGGGTCTCTTATGTCTGAGGATATTTTATGAAGCTTGGCCAAGGAGAAAAGAGGAATCATCAATACTGTCTCTTGTGCATGATGTCACCTCAATTCTGAAGCAGGAACCCCTGAGGATAGTCTTTATACACTTAGAGAGATTACTATAGATAGCTTACACTGCATAATTGGTCAAATATCTAAAAGAGTGTGAGAAAAGGGATGTATAAATACACTATTGGTTTATTAACCATAAACAAGGAAACATGACTATATGCGTTCAGGTGCCGATTCTTAAAACACCCATCCACTTGCTACTGACTATATCCAAGGTCTTCTGTTATCAATCGTGGCACCAGCAGTATCAGCAGCAAACCACAGAGTTGCATCTGGAGGAGCCGCCTGAGCGTCTCAAGGCCTGTAAGATTTAATGCAGTAGCTGTGGCACAGCAACCTAGGGCCTCACACTGACCTGAGTCAGTCATTCATTAGGCGGACAAGAGAAAATTCCCTCACAATTTCTATGATTCAGAAAAGACCAAAAACATATTGTTAGAAGAAGCTGTGGAATGAGATGCTTATAGTTTTTATCAAACAAATACATCTTAAAACCCTAACCCTAATAATAATAATAATATTAATAATAATAATAATAATAATAATAATAATAATAATGAAAGTATGTGAGTCTGGGAGACATAAATTGCATGTATGTGTTTATTATACATTTTTTTCTCAGCCAGTGTGTGAATGGTCCAGTACAAGGTCTTCTGGTATTTAAGATGGCAGAAGAAACATGTCAGACTCATTGGCAGAGGAAAAAAATTTGACAGCATGTGATTTTTTCAAAAGCTAACTATTTATACAATTAAGCGAAAAAGCTGCTATTCTGCTTTAAAATACAAAAGACAACACCAACAACCCTCAATCCATCTAGCTCAATTAAATTCCTTCTTGAAGATCTTTGACTACAGTGTACATTGACAAAGTTCACAAACAAGTATCCATATTATATGCGTCTACAGGACTGACACTAACATTGTTCAGTTAATAATAAGTCTAATCAGCAATATGGATTCAACTACATAAACACAGGGATGTGTACTAGAGTTAAATTACAAGGTTGCATTTTCCATATTAAGCTATAACTGTGCACACTAT
>NW_019524790.1:87352-88415 GCF_002814215.2 Seriola lalandi dorsalis
TTACAATATTTATATAATGTACATGTTTTCATGATTTCGAATCTCCATTCAGCCATTCTGCAAAACAGTTTCTGTCCAGCTGCAGGTAAAAGGCTGGCCTTTTCTTTTGCAGTGTTCACACCTCCTGCGACCTGTGGTGGGTCTCGTGCTTGGGCCTGCTACAATGACACCAGCAATAGGCACAGGAAGATGACCCGCAGGTGCCTGGGCAACTGAATGGGCAACATGTTCGACTGAGACCGTCGTCCATTGTTCCAGACATCAGGCATTTGGTGGCCGCTATGCAATGTCAGCCGTCTCATTAGGTGAGTCGACACATTATTGGCCTATTGTTGAACCGATCCACTGCAGCTATATATTTATCAAAAAGTAGGAGTGCAATGTTTTAATTTTGTTTTGTTGCAATTGTCAATTTACTTATTTAAACATTTTTTTTCTGGTTATGCCTACATGCTGAATTTACAGTACAATCACATTGAATTTGTGTCTGTTTGAAGGCTTATTGATTTGATATAAAACATGTCATTTTTCATGAATCAGCTGTGGAAAAGCGCAAACACAATAGTGCAATGAGTACAATGTTGTAATTTTATGTCTCTGCAATAATGGTCATTGCTTGCAAGTTTGGTCTGGTTATGCCCGTGCTGAATTTACAGCATATGTAGACCTACATTGGTTTTAAGGTTTGTTAATAGGCCTATTGATTTATTTCTCATTTGTTGAATGATACCATGATATAATACGTAATAATTTATTCATTAATTAGCCTATTGCAGACAGTCTGTTTTATGTTGTGCTGATGGACAGATTCTTGAAAACTCATGTACAGTCGCACTACTTCACTGTCGTCTGCTCTTTACACAACATCGCTTATTGATCATGCCAGAGTGTCATTTAGATTTCCCAGAGGGAAATTAATCATTTACCTTAATCAACTATTCGATAAAATAGTTGATAGATTTACCGTTCGTAAAATAGTTATAAGTTATAATAAAAAATTAGTGGCATCCCTATGACCATCCCAGATCCATCTTATGGAGCCTCTGCCAGACTTTTTGATGTG
>NW_019524790.1:88435-89988 GCF_002814215.2 Seriola lalandi dorsalis
GTAGCCATTCCTTGAATCAGCCAACACATACAGCTTGAATCCCCATTTTATGGATTTTGCCTTCATGTACTGGATCATCCCCGCTTGAGCCTTGGAGGCAGCCATTCTCTCATTCATGGCCAGGTCTCTGTAGGGGTGATAAAATAACTAGCTTGCATTCTTGACGGTGTCCATGAGAGGCTTTACTCTGAAGAGTTTGTGGTGGTTTGGATTGTGCCCTTCATTCAGTCATTTTCTAGATCCTCATCAGGATTGCTGAGATTAATGTAACAGGACATTGTTCTGTACCTGTCCTGTGACTAGGGTTGCAAAATTCTGGGAATTTTCAAAAATGGAAACTTTCCATGGGAATTTATGTGAATTTATGGGAAATTATGGGAATAAACGGGAATAAACTGGGAATTTTCAAAATTGAAGGTTGGCTCTTCATAGGGAACTTAAATATAGTTGAACAAAGTATATTTTAGCATAATCTTGACTAAAACAAACAGATACCATTCAAATACACTCGAATATCCATGCCATTCCTCAATCACATGCACAGAGCACACTGCTTACTGCATGGCTAACGAGACCACACCCCCTACTGGCACTGTGCATGCCTCCATCACATGAACAGAAGATTTCTAGAAAACTGGACCAAATTTTTGAGCCTGAAGCACAGAGACTATTGAAGGCACACATTTGAGCCTGTGGAATAAACATATATAATATATGTACATATATATAATATATTCCCAGTTAGTTCCCCTAAATTCCCATTAATTCCCACTAATTCCCATTATTCCCATGGACAGTTTCCAATATGGAATATTTCCAAAATTCCCAATCTTAACTTCCCATGGAAATTTACCTGAAACTTTCAAGAAATTTACCTGAAATTTTCCGCCCCTTTGCAACTCTACTCTATACACCTATGTAGATATTGCATTAAAAACCAGACGTTTGCGACTAGAATAGTCATTTACCACATTAACAATGTATAGAGTGTATTTCTGATTAGTTTAATGTTATCTTCATTGAAAAAAAGTGCTTTTCTTTCAAAAATAAGGAAATTTGTAAGTGGCCCCAAACTTGTGAACGGTAGTGTATATATATATATATATATATATATATATATATTTAACATGAATAAAAAACAATGGATCAAATATACATAAAATGCTGCCGATATAACTTGACCCAAGCATTTCCACTGCATTATTGCTTCTTAATAAAAGTATTCATATCAGCGCATATCGAAGAATGTATGTGCCGATATCGATATATCTGTGATAGGCCAATCGGCCGACCGATAAATCGGTCAGGCTCTAGGTTTTTTTTTTTCATATAAATCATTTTTAAAAACAATAAATTCAATTTATTGTCTCAGCCGGTTGCTCAGTTTGCAGCAATCTCTCACAAATCTTAAAATGTGACAAACTAAAATGATCAGTTAGACTTATATGCTTAACCAGAACAATGTTGTGTAAAAGACACAGGGAGACATGGGACAAAATAGATGAAAACATGTTTTTTGCATGTTTAACTGATGATTTCATAAAGTACTTATT
>NW_019524790.1:90008-91924 GCF_002814215.2 Seriola lalandi dorsalis
TGCACACTATTAATCAAAACTTGACTGATGGCTGCCAAGCACATCGATGATTATCATTACTCATAACAATGTCATGTAAGACCTGATACTGATCCATCATCATTGATACTGTGGTTTTGTGGAAAAAGACCCTGAGGCCTGCTGGCTCATTATCCATGAGCACAGCCCATTAAGACCAGTTCAACATCCACAGTTGTGATGGAAAAATACAGAATGGACACAGAATGTGATTAACTGTTAATTCATTTTGTCAATAAGATTTTGTTTATACAAGCCAAAGGAGGCAATGTATTTCAGTGCTTGAAAAAAAACTTCATCTCTCAGGCCATAAATGAGAGGACTCAAACATCTCGGTGCAAGATAAAACAGTAAGAAATTTAGGTACCTAGCAATTTCATATAAACTGAAGTTAATATGAAAAAAAGCACTTTCAATTAACGGGCACCACAGCTGGATGAGACAGAGCAGCAGCTGAAAACCATGAAGAGCCACTGTTCTGAGCCCTTTCTTTGATGACTTTTTATCATCTCCTGATGCAGCTTTGGCCACTTTCATTATTTTAATATAAGAGAAAACAATGATGATGCTCATAATCAAAAATTGGAATTGGTATAAAGCTGACCGAAGATTATGCTGCCATATGTAAAGCATAAACACCTCTACTGAACAGAACTGATATTTTGAGTAGTAGCTAAGAGATGCTGATGCTAAGAAGGTGGAGAGAATAAGAATGCAGGGCACAGAGCTGATGCCATGAATGATGAGGATACAGTTCATTGTATTACGGGTAGAGCTCAGCTCTCCATGGCGCAGGGGCATGCAAATGGCCACGTAGCGCTCCAGGGTCATTGCTGCCAGAGTAGCTGGCGTGACTGTAATATACACAAGTACCACAACAAAGATAATGATACATGCCCAAACTTGGATAGTAATATGAAAATGGGTGAAGATAAGAAGGATATCAGACATAAACAACAAGAAACTATCTGACAGTAAAGTAAGAGCAAATAAGATGTAGCGAGCAGTTGTGTAGAAATACTCCTTTTTTAAAAAGGTTATGATGAGCAACAAGTTGATGAAAAGAAAAATCATCACCAGTGACTGTAGAACAACGAACTGGACCTTTCGCAGCAAGAAATCATCACCAGCCAATGAGTTGTTAGCAGCCATATGTCTTCATATGTTTTCTAAACAAACACACACTTTTCTGAGGCACTACCGAAAATCCACCTAAGTGTCATTATGTAACATGTCTGTCAATACAAATTCAGATTCTTTTTGCAAAGTCCATCTGAACTGTTCAGATGCTGTGTTAAAGACAGCTGTTTACCAAGCCCTCCATGTTGTTTACAGACTATCACATGAAACTTTGCTCACCATAGTGTTGTCATCACCACCTCACTGGCTCATGTCAACCCTCTGAGGTCTAAGGCTATTTTCTCGATTTTTACATCATTTCATAAATTCATCTTTTGTAGGTACCTGCCTATACGTATAATACCCAAGTGTTATAAGTGCTTTATGTAAACTGAGGGCCCCATTTTTTCACTGTGTAAAGATATAATTTGGTCCAAATGTTGAAAAGTCAAATTTTTAAAAATTTTTCTAACTTTACTCATGTGGATGAATTGTTTCGGTGCTTGAAATGGGTTTACCAAGTCTCTGATTCACAAAAGAAGTGGAATAAATGAACAAAAATAGATGTATAAATGTAGATGTATAAAATATGTCTAAAGCCAAATTATGTAATATTATTGTGGCCCTGAGAGCTCCACGCACTGGCTTCGCATGTGTTTTTTTTCTTAAGTTGCAGTTCGTTGAGCTCTCAGGGCCACTGTATAATATAATTTTTTGAGCAGAAGTGTTGTCTGTCACTCTGCTTTCACCAAATGTCAGATCGACTGAGATGAATGGGA
>NW_019524790.1:91974-92444 GCF_002814215.2 Seriola lalandi dorsalis
CCACAGCTGGATGAGACAGAGCAGCAGCTGAAAACCATGAAGAACCACTGTTCTGAGCCCTTTCTTTGATGACTTTTTATCCTCTCCTGATGCAGCTTTGGCCACTTTCATTATTTTAACATAACAGAAAACAAGGATGATGCACATAATCAAAAACTGGAATTGATATATAGCTGATCTAAGATGTTGCTGCCACATGTAAAATATAAACACCTCCACTGAACATATCTGATATTGTTTGTAAAAGCTCAGGGACGCTGATGCTAAGAAGGTGGAGAGAATAACAATGCAGGGCACAGAGCTGAGGCAATGGATGATGAGGATGCAGTGAATAGTATTGCGTGTGGAGCACAGCTCTCCATGGCGCAGGGGCATGCAAATGGCCACATTGCGCTCCAGGGTCATTGCTGTCAGAGTAACTGGTGTGACTGTAACATACACAAGTACCACAACAGAGATAATGATACACA
>NW_019524790.1:92494-93452 GCF_002814215.2 Seriola lalandi dorsalis
ACAATGTTGTAATTTTATGTCTCTGCAATAATGGTCATTGCTTGCAAGTTTGGTCTGGTTATGCCCGTGCTGAATTTACAGCATATGTAGACCTACATTGGTTTTAAGGTTTGTTAATAGGCCTATTGATTTATTTCTCATTTGTTGAATGATACCATGATATAATACGTAATAATTTATTCATTAATTAGCCTATTGCAGACAGTCTGTTTTATGTTGTGCTGATGGACAGATTCTTGAAAACTCATGTACAGTCGCACTACTTCACTGTCGTCTGCTCTTTACACAACATCGCTTATTGATCATGCCAGAGTGTCATTTAGATTTCCCAGAGGGAAATTAATCATTTACCTTAATCAACTATTCGATAAAATAGTTGATAGATTTACCGTTCGTAAAATAGTTATAAGTTATAATAAAAAATTAGTGGCATCCCTATGACCATCCCAGATCCATCTTATGGAGCCTCTGCCAGACTTTTTGATGTGTGCATTCACATCTGTCTGAGGGCAGTCCTTGTTGTTTTCCCTGTAGGTTCCACTGGCAGAAAACCTGTGGTAATGGAGAGCCCTGAAGCACTCTGGGCTAGAATAAAAATTATCTATATAGATATGGTAACAACAACATCATAGGACAGGCCATGTCAGGACGAGATGTCACTTTTTCTTGTGTAAACTAATAAGTCCACTGTGTAGCCATTCCTTGAATCAGCCAACACATACAGCTTGAATCCCCATTTTATGGATTTTGCCTTCATGTACTGGATCATCCCCGCTTGAGCCTTGGAGGCAGCCATTCTCTCATTCATGGCCAGGTCTCTGTAGGGGTGATAAAATAACTAGCTTGCATTCTTGACGGTGTCCATGAGAGGCTTTACTCTGAAGAGTTTGTGGTGGTTTGGATTGTGCCCTTCATTCAGTCATTTTCTAGATCCTCATCAGGATTGCTGAGATTAATG
>NW_019524790.1:93472-97204 GCF_002814215.2 Seriola lalandi dorsalis
TATACAAAAAGATTCCAAAAATGTAGTAGATGTGCTCATCCTATAAAACATGAACTGATGAAACAATGTGAGAAGGAAACATCTGAAGAAAAGCATGACGTCACTGATGGGTAGGCCTTCCTATTGTATCTCATAAAAATTTCAGAAGGAAACTATAATGTAAAAGAGTTTTTTTCTTCCTATGAACGAAAAAAAAAAAAATAAAAATAAACACTATTTACAATATTTGTATAATGTACATGTTTTCCTGATTTCGAATCTCCATTCAGCCATTCTGCAAAACAGTTTCTGTCCAGCTGCAGGCAAAAGGCTGGCCTTTTCTTTTGCAGTGTTCACACCTCCTGCGACCTGTGGTGGGTCTCGTGCTTGGGCCTGCTACAATGACACCAGCAATAGGCACAGGAAGATGACCCGCAGGTGCCTGCCATTTGGTGGCCGCTATGCATATTAAAAAAATTAGTGGCATCCCTATGGCCATCCCGGATCCATCTTATGGAGCCTCTGCCAGACTTTTTGATGTGGGCATTCACATCTGTCTGAGGGTAGTCCTTGTTGTTTTCCCTGTAGGTTCCACAGGCAGCAAACCTGTGGTAATGGAGAGCCCTGAAGCACTCTGGGCTAGAATAAAAATTGTCTATGTAGATATGGTAACAACAACATCAAAGGACAGGCCATGTCAGGACGAGATGTCACTTTTTCATGTGTAAACTGACAAGTCCACTGTGTAGCCATTCCTTGAATCAGCCAACACATACAGCTTGAATCCCCATTTTATGGATTTTGCCTTCATGTACTGGGTCATCCCTGCTTGAGCCTTGGAGGCAGCCATTCTCTCATTCACTCATTTCTTCTGTGACACTAGCCAATGGGCACTCAGAAAATTACGAACGACCTACCCACTGCCTTAATATTACAATACTTTATAGTTAGGACTCTTGGTTTGGACTTCGGGTTTATTTCCCGTTTTATTTTGAAATCACTTGCCCTGTGTGTTGTGTGCTTAATTTACTTCCTGTTCCTGCTTAGTGATTGCCTGCCCTGCCCTAATGTGTTTAACCTGTGTTCAATTACCCTTAACCTCAGTTTGTCTGTTTTGTCACAGTTTGTTCCAGTTCAGTCCCCTCATGTGTTCCCTTAGTTTTGCCAGTTTTTGGGATTGCATTCAGATTCTACAGTTTTTTTGTCTCCACCATTCAACAGTTTTTAGGTGTCCACCTGGCGACAGCCAGAGCCGGAGGCATATTGTCTTCGGGTTGTCAGTCCGTCCATCCCATTCTTATGGAAACAGTTTCTCAATAACGCCTTAACGGAGCTTCTTCAAATTTTGCACAAACATTCATTAGGACTCAAGGATTAGATTTTGCAGGTCAAAGGTCAAGGACATGGTGTCCTCACAATACACAGTTTTGGCCTTGTGAATGTGATTTATTTCACAAACTCCTTGAAGTAACTTCTTCAAATTTGGTTAACCTGGACTCAAGGACAAACTGATAAAATTTTGGTGGCTAAAGGTCAAAGGCTCAAAAACCATGGTTTTGGCCTTTTGAATGCAATATTTCGAGAAATCCTCAAGGGAATCCCTTCAAATTTTGCACAAATATCCACTGTGTGAGTGAGTGAACAGAGCGTCTGTTTGTTTGGTCTTTCTTTTTGATTTTTTATCTGTAAACGGGCTGTAATTCCACATAGTTTATTAATCACAGTTCACATTGGTTTAGATACGGTGCTTTTTGGTGTTTTTTTTCTCTGATCTTTCCCCTTACCGGCGTCTTGTGGAAGGGGAAGCCATTTTAAGTCACAACACTTCTGAGTGGAGGAGTTGGCTTCCTCTTCTCCAGGGCTTTTAAACCCAACTCACTGGAGGTCCAACACTTTGTTGAGGGGAGGTTGCTTTTAATCAGAGCTCAGTTCGACCATTTTAAAGCTGTTTCTATTAATGTTTATGCTCCAACAGCCGGTGCAGAGAGGAAGCAGTTTTTACTTAAAGTAAATGATGTTTTAAATGGCTTTGCCTCAGAGGATTTTTTATTCTTGGGTGGGGATTTTAACTGCACTGAAGATACGACTTTAGGTCGCAATCATGCAGAGCCTCATCCTGCCTCTCAGCACGCCTTAAAGCAGCTGGTCCACTCTCATGGCCTGGTGGATGTGTGGAGGAGGATGCACCCAGACTCTAGACAGTTTACCTGGTTCCACTTCAGAAAGGGTAGGGTCTCCTCAGCCAGAATTGACCGGATTTATTGTTTTTAAGCATCATTTTAACATTGTTAAAAATTGTAATATTTTATCTGCTGGTTTTACTGATCATTTCCTGCTGTTATGTAGTGTTTTTATTGGAAAATTTTAGGCCAAAAAGCGCATATTGGCATTTTAATTCTGTTTTAATATTTGACAAGAGTTTCAAGTCTTTATTTATTTCTGGGGTTTTTAGACAGAGAAAGGATGATTTTAGCAGTCTTAGGCAGTGATGGGACCATAGTAAGACTCCTGTGTCAGCAGCACACCATCAATGTCACCCGAGACATCACCAGATCTATGTAGGATCTAGAGACCAATATAATGGAACTAGAACATTTAAGTGAGTCCACAGAAAATCGAGGCTATATTGAAAGCCACAAAGTAAAAAAAAATGGCTTTAGCCAACCTGTTAGATGCTAAAGTAAAGGGTGCACTGGTTAGGTCCCAGTTCCAGACCATCAGGGAGATGGATGCTCCCTCTAGCTTCTTCTTCAGCCTGGAGAAGAACAGACAGGGGAAAGTAATCCACGCACTGCTCTTCGACACGGGGCAGGAACTCACGGAACAAAGCCAGATACGAAAGTGAACTGTGAGTTTCTATTCTGAACTCTACAGTAGTGTAAGCTGAGAGTCGGAGCTTTTCGCTACCACAACTGACATGTGGTCAAGCCGTACAGCGGAGCCCTATCAGAGTCTTACGGTGCATTTCATTAAAGAAGACTTCAACCTCTAAGTTTGCTACCTTCAAACTGCCTACTTCCCAGATGACCACACAGGGGAAAACATTGCAGCCGGCTAATGACAGGGGCTTGCCAACTGAGATCTCCATGGAGAGAACCATGTCTGCATAACAACAGACAATTTTACATGCTTACAAGGCTGTAAGTTAAACAAATCAGTCAATAAACTACTGTGATTGAAGTAGTTAAATAAAACTGTCATTCATATCAATTCACACATCATATAATTTCATCATGACATATAAGCCTGGCCTACAGGATACAGTTCATGTTTAATCAATCTAATATATTGTTAGTCATAATATAGAATGATTTATTCCTTGTGTTTGTTGAATAATACAGAAGATAAGGAACTTTAAAAAAATAATCGCATATTAAATCGCAATTGCAATATTGGTTAAAAAAAAAAAAAAAAAAATCACATCTATTTTATTTTCCCAAATCGTTCAGCCCTAGGAACTACCTCAGGTCTCAAAAGAGACAAACTCACATCTCAAGGTCCCCCTCCAAATGCAGAAGCTACAGGCTGCCCTGCAGGGCATGCAGGGGCAGAGGACTCCTGGCATCAATGGCCTCACAACAGAGTTTTATAAGGCCTTCTGGGACATCTTGGCACAAAATGTCCTCGATGTTTTTAATGAGTGTCTGGCCTCTGGTTCCATGCCGGTGTCCTGCAGGAGGGCAGTCCTCACCCTACTGCTAAAGTAGGGGAGCCTGCAGGACATCCAAAACTGGCGCCTTGTGTCACTGCTCT
>NW_019524790.1:97224-99253 GCF_002814215.2 Seriola lalandi dorsalis
TATATATATAAACACTCGTGAAAAAGATATGTAATGAAAGCAGGATATTTTACAGTTTAACAATAAACTTTATTGTCCAAAATTATTTCAGTTAACTGAAACAGTAAATTTCCCAGGGAATTACATAAAATAATCATAAAAATGAATAACTATAAATAAAAAGCATGACAACAAATATGTATTTATATGTTTTATATATATATATTTAACATGAATAAAAAACAATGGATCAAATATACATAAAATGCTGCCGATATAACTTGACCAAAGCATTTCCACTGCATTATTGCTTCTTAATAAAAGTATTCATATCATATCAAAGAATATATGTGCTGATATCGATATATCTGTGAGAGGGCAATCGGCCAACCGATAAATCGGTCAGGCTCTAGGTTTTTTTTTCAAATAATCATTTTTAAAAAGAATAAATTCAATTTATTGTCTCAGCCGGTTGCTCAGTTTGCAGCAATCTCTCACAAATCTTAAAATGTGACAAACTAAAATGATCAGTTAGACTTATATGCTTAACCAGAACAATGTTGTGTAAAAGACACAGGGAGACATGGGACAAAATAGATGAAAACATGTTTTTTGCATGTTTAACTGATGATTTCATAAAGTACTTATTAGCCTTATGTGTGCATGTGTGCATGTGTGCTGAGTATGCAGCCCCACCTCGCCCAGAGGGCAGAGAAGAGAAGCAGTGCAACTGTACATGACTAATAGAAAAAAAAATATGGCAGTTTATAGTGACCGTCAAAATAAATCAATGTATGGGAAATGAAGCGTCGAATTACAATATCAAAATCAAAATATTTTCAGCGTCGTCTACTATTTATACCATGAAGCAAAGAAGCATTGACTTAAAAACACAAATGCCAACATCAACAACCCTCAATCCCTCTAGCTCAATTAAATTCTTTCTTGACTACAGTGTACTTTGACAAAGATCACAAAGAAGTATCAATATTACATGTCACTACAGGACTGACAGTAACATTGTCCAGTTAATAAATCTAATCAGCAATATGGACTCAACAACATTAACATGATGTGTACTAGAGAATTGAATTACATGCTGCATTTCCATATTTAGCTATAACTGTGCTGAACTATGTAAAAAAAACGTCATGACTGACAGCTGCCAAGCATCTCATTGATTATCATATGCTCATAACAATGTCATGTAAGACATGATACTGATCCATCATCACTGATACTGTGGTTTTTTGTGGAAAAAACTCAGAGGCCTGCTGGCTCATTATCAGTGAGCACAGCCCATTAAGACCAGTTCAACATCCACAGTAGTCAATACAGAATGCACATAGAATGTGATTAACTGTTAATTTAATTTATCAATAAGATTTCTTTTATACAAGCCAAAGGAGGCAATGTATTTTAGTGCTTGAAAGAAAACTTCATCTCTCAGGCCATAAATGAGAGGACTCAGACATCTCGGTGCAAGATAAAACAGTAAGAAATTTAAGTACCTAGCAATTTCATATAAACTGAAGTTAATCTGAAGCAAAGCAACTTCTATGAACGGACACCACAGCTGGATGAGACAGAGCAGCAGCTGAAAACCATGAAGAGCCACTGTTCTGAGCCCTTTCTTTGATGACTTTTTATCTTCTCCTGATGCAGCTTTGGCCACTTTCATTATTTTAATATAAGAGAAAACAATGATGATGCTCATAATCAAAAATTGGAGTTGATATATAGCTGACCTAAGATTATGCTGCCATATGTTAAGCATAAACAATTCCACTGAACAGAACTGATATTGTTTGTAAAAGCTCAGAGATGCCGATACAAAGAAGGAGGAGAAAATTAAAATGCCTGGTACAGAGCTGATGCCATGAATAAGGAAGATACAGTTCATTGTATTACGGGTAGAGCTCAGCTCTCCATGGCGCAGGGGCATGCAAATGGCCACATAGCGCTCCAGGGTCATTGCTGCCAGAGTAACTGGCGTGACTGTAACATACACAAGTACCACAAGAAAGATGATGACACATATCCAAACTTG
>NW_019524790.1:99273-107817 GCF_002814215.2 Seriola lalandi dorsalis
ATCTTTGTCTACACTGCCTATCCTTCACAAGCCCGAAGGGAGCAGGTCGCTGAGGCCCTGGTCACGAAGCATCCGTGTTTGAGGGACCCAGTGTCCTTCAATGGTTTATATAGTCGGCACAACAGCCTGAAGTACAAGTTGGGCAATTACAAAGCAAAGGTGAGACACCTTGGACTACTGGAGCTAAATGTTAACTGTCTGAAGAGAAAATCAGCTGCTCCTTGAACAGGAGAGAGTGGAGCTTCTGTATGAGTACAGGAAGAGAGATAACAACAAGCTCATCAATGAGAAAATGGCCAAAACTTTCACACTGCGTCGAAATGATGTAATCCTCAAGAAATCACCTGTGATTGACCTCAAAGCTCGATGGCCTGCCCTGTTTGAGCTTTCCCAGGTATGTTTATCTTATGTTGTGAGAATAAAGTTAAAAATATACTTACCTGATCACCTGTTCGAGAAAATGAGAAGTATTCTTACCTGATGAAGCTGTGAGGGGGAAAATGTTTCCTGATTATGTTTTCTGTCTGATTACCTGTGTAATAGCAAGGACTCCATTGTTAGTGCACTCACGATTCAGTTCAAGCTGAATACTCTGTGTATTTTTCTCTTGCCCTGTCTCTTTCTGATTGTTTCCTTTCTGTATCATGTGATGTTTCTTCATCTCACTCTTGGTCTTTCTCACAGATCGAGGAGGAATTCCGTAGGATCACACTGAAGCCATTACAGTCCACATTCCTGGGGAAGTTGGACCAATATACGCCCAAACTGTTGTGCCTGTACAGGAGGAAGGGGGAGCCCACTGGGAAGAAACTTGATGAGTCCCTTGACATGTTAAATGAGGTATGTACTTACAACAGTGTAGAAGTTAGTTTTATGTATCAAAATTGCACTGTACTCTCTGTACTTAACATAATGACCTATTTTATACTTTTGTAGGACCACAGAATTGAGTTCAGAAGAAAAGTTGTAATCAGAGGCCTCATTCTCTACCTTGGTGAGAAGACGGAGGAGTTAATCAAAGACTACCAGGTAAAGAAAATATACCTTTGCCCTGTCTGTGTATATTGTGTATATATATATATACTGTGTATACAATATTGTACAAGCTAGGCTGATTGCTGAATGCTATCATGTATACACATTTCTGCTCAAGTATTATCAAATTATTAAAAGGCATACAGGTTAGCAGATAAGCAATTATAATTTTGGGAAAATTAATATATAAAATATAGTAGCATGTACTATATAACAGCTGCAAATAAGCATAATAAGCACAATTTTTAAATGTATGTATTCACAAAACAGGATTGGTTATATATATTTTAGATTCTGCCTATATTCACTAACCTGTGGGCAAAATACCTATAGATAAACCCAACTCCCTTGATACGTACCTGTGATACTTAAACCTCTAAAGAGAAATTAAATAAAGTTTCACCATAAAAGTTGCAACTTGCTTTCTCATCTAAATTGTCATAATAATAAGTTTATAGAATTATCAAGTTTTTAACATACTATTGCCCGTTCACTGTCCCAAATATACAATACTTACCTCTTAACCAATGCTGCAATACTAAAGAAAAACCACAAAATATCAATCTCATCTTCTGTATCGAGGTAGAGCAAAGTTAGCCCTATGCATCCTTCCAATTACTACCTTAGAGGTTGGTTTTATTTTCTCTGCTGTATTTTGCAGGTTTTTGATGATGATGATGCCACAGCCATCCAAGAGGCCCTTACTACATTTGTCCTCAACATCTTTATGGTCAGCAAAGCCAGGGATGACGGTCTCAACAAGCAAGCTGGAATAGCCATCGAGGGAGCAGAGGTCCTTTTTGGTATCCCTGATGTGGCACATGCTTGTACTTACCTGATGGGTCTTATCTATTCCATGGAACTAAGCTACCCTAAGAAACTGAAATACACCTTTGAGGTTTTTCAGAAGATCTTCCTAGAGCTGGAGGATGTGAACAACAAGATTTCCTCCAAGGTTCATGATCTGAAGGTCAGATTACATTCCTAAAAGCCATACAGACTTGGTTGAAGGCAGAGGGTTTTAGTGAACCCCCTCCTGTCAAGATTTACAGTTGTGGTGTTTACACTGCAGTGTCTCAGGTTCTCCCAATGCACTTTCTCAGGTTCTCAAAGTCTCAAAGTGCACTTTTTCAGGTTACACTGATCTATTTTTAAGAGCATTTTAAGGAGTGTAACTGTTCAGGAGTGAGAAACACATGACTCATGGAGAAAATCCTATACAATGTGGATGTATTGTATTCATAATTCAAAATAAGACCTTACTTCAAGTTGTACATTGGTTGAACTGCATTTCAGAATCTTTTGAAATGCAAGTTAAATATGTATACCTGATGATTGACTCGTGGGTGTTGTTCAGAGTACATACTGTTGCTCAGTTGGTAGACAGGGTCTAGGGGATGGCCTTGTCAATTTACTCGTGTGTTCAACACTTCAGCTACATGGCAGCATATTAATGGTTGTAGTGAATGGATTGTTGAATGGATGTTTAGTCAATAAATCCATTAAATTTTAGTGACTTTATGGCCTTCTATGCGTACATTCATATTTTCTACACTGTGAACCATGTCAATTTTGTTAGTTTATCTCAAGACCAATATGTCAGTTTTCAGTAGTACATTAATGCTTTTCAAAGGAAGATTCCTCTTGGTTGTGGTGACCTTATGACCTTTCTCTAGTACCATCCTCATGACAAACTTTTGACTTGTACACAACATATCTTTGTGTAATCCATGGAGTGCTACGTAATTTGCTGAGTGTACCCTTCTAATAAAATAACCAATTATTTGAATTGCTTACTAGAAAATGTGAGTAAATGTAACTTTAAAATGACACTAGCACATTTTGAAAAACTATGTAGATCCCACTTCAAGTAAGAAATATCAAATAAAAAAAAATTAAGTAAGTTTCAATTAAAAATGCATATTTGTAACTCTAGAAATGAAGTAGATAAAACACTTGAAAATACGCCAGGAAAATTGCTAAAATTAAGTAGACTTTACTTGCAAATACATTATTTATGTTCAAAAAATTAAGTTGTTTATACAAAGACTGGCTTTGCTTGATCTACGTAATAATCTGATGCAAAAAGTTGCCTTAATTTTTTTAAGTAGATCAGGCAGGATATTTTTATCAGTGTGGTGCTATCTCATCAGACATGAGATTTGGGAGGTTTGTCTGATTGATAAGTATCTGCTGATCCTAGACCCTACGCTTTTGTCAGACCTTTTCAGTCTTTTCACAATATTAATACAGAGCCATTAATATGGATTTGTATAATCATACTGTATATACTGATACCTGCATGCCACAACTATCTATTTGATCTCCTATGATTTCATATACTGTACCAAAGCCTTATTAATTTGAAAAGAAAATGTGCATCAGTTATGTACCACTGTAGAAACCTGACAACAGTGTAAAAAATATTAAAAACCACAATGCCAGTCAAGGGCCCTCATCAGAGTGGCAGAGTGGTCAAAATTCAGTTCATTAAAATCATGTTGCACAACTCAGGTTTATACTGTATGTAGTTTAAATTGTCATCCAAATTTGATTTATTGGATCAAAAGCCATCACATATTGCCCTCAAACACAGCATTTGTCCATGTTTTTATTTTTTTGTCATAATGTTGTACAATGACGAATAAGTGTATGATGTACTTTGGAGAATAATACATTTTACGCTTTAATTTTTTTATTTAATCTTTATCTAATCAGGCAGTCTCATTGAGATTATCTTTTCTTTCAAGAAAGATCTCAAAACTAGAAACACTCGAAACACAATTAACAACAGAGACAACATAACTACACAATACAAGAAACAAAATATGAAGAAAAATTGTATATAATGAACTGTTAGCATGTAATGAAAAATAATTGCGACAGATCATGATGACAATTTTTCAGAGAACAGAGATCTGCACATTTTTCATACATTTTACACAGGGAAATCCAAAAGGGGCATTGCGTTTCAGCGCAAGAAAAAACTGGTCATCCCTGAGGCCATAAATGAGAGGACTCAGACATCTCGGAGTGAGATTAAACATTATATAATTAAAGTACCTGACATCAATAAATAACTTTAAATTAATCTGAAGTACAGCAGTTTCTATGAACGGGCACCACAGCTGGATGAGACAGAGCAGCAGCTGAAAACCATGAAGAGCCACTGTTCTGAGCCCTTTCCATGTTGACTTTTTATCCTCTCCTGTTGCAGCTTTGACCACTTTCATTATTTTACTGTAGGAGAAAATGATGGTGAGGGTCATGATTAAAAAGTAGCACTGATATACAGCTAATTTAACATTATTCTGCCATCGGAGAAACACAAACATGCCCATGGAGCATATGCTGTATTGGGTATACAAGCTATGTGGGGCTGATGCAAAGAACATGGAGAGAACAACAATGCAGGGCACAGAGCTGAGGCTGTGAATGATGAGGATACAGTTTATACTACTGCGAGTGGAGCACAGCTCTCCATGGCGCAGGGGCATGCAAATGGCCACATAGCGCTCCAATGTCATTGCTGTCAGAGTAACAGGTGTGACAAAAGTGCAAAGAACCAAATTAAGGTAGATAATGACACACAAGCCAATTTGCATGGTGAAACGAAAGTAGCTCAAGATAAGCAGGTTATTAGACATGATTAATATCGAGCTATCAGACAATAGTGTAACAGCAAATAAGATGTAACGCATGGTTGTGTAGAAGTAGACCTTTGAAAAAAAGGTTGCAATGAGCAAAAAGTTGATGCAAAGGAAAATCAAAACCAGAAACTGCACTATAGTGACCCGGTCATTCAAATGGAACTCCAAGGACTCACTACCACCCATTGAGTTGTTATCTGCCATACGATATATAAAATATTTTACTTACTTCCAAAAGTCAAATGACATAGCTTGTGATACCAACACACAGTAATATGACAGTCTTATTTAAGTCCAACGTCAAGCAAATTTTAAGCATTAAGAACATGGTTCAAGTACAGACATTTACAAAATCCTCTCGGCATTAACGTGGCATTGAGGCACATTATTCCGCCCTCCTGAGCTCTGTGCATCCTTCTGCAGGATAGTGCATTAGGACTTTATAGGAGTGACATGAACATCCAAGAATACCACCAAATGAAACTTGAGTTGATATCTGCCATACTATACAAACACTTGGTCGTCACTGCTCTTTAACTGTTACTGTAACTAATTGGTGCTGGAGTGCTGGAGAGTCTCTAGAGTGAACTCAATTTGTTTTTGAACAGAGTTGTGACTGGAGAGTCATGTGTCGATTTTCTACTGGTGTGTTATTGCAGCTAACCTATGTGACCACCAGAGAGTACAAAGAAACACCAAGAGAGTCAAGTTTGGGCATCTCAGAATTTCATTTTCTCTGCAGATACTACAATACACACTGTCGTGGTTTGCAGCTGAGTGAAAGCACTGGGTTGAGAGTCATTTCAGGTCTGTTGTGGTAAAAACAAGACACAAGTAATAAAGCCATGACAGCAGCTCTGTGAGACTGTACTCAGCACAGCTGTGATCTGAGCTGAATGCTTATATGCTCATAATGGCAATGCTAACAAGCTTAACTCAAAAATTTCTAAACCTACACTTATCCTCCCACTGTATTGTACCAAAATTGAATAAAATATGTAAATGATAGATAGATCGTGCTGTGTGACAGGTATGCAAACTGTATTTAAGACACTGTCCAAAGGTCAGTGTGTGTACTGCAGAGGGAGTTGCATCAGTAGAGCGATGACAGAGTTTAAAGTGTACATGTGTACACCGACAGGCTGAGTGAGGAATGTTATGTAACAAAGGCTGTTTTAAAAGGTCCCATATTGTAAAGAGTGAGATTTCCCTTTCAAATTTGAGGCCTAGGTGCTTTATAAATACTGTAAAAGTATCAAAGTGCTCAATCCAGGCAGAGATGCACACAACATATACTCAGAAACTGCCTTTAAACAAGCTGTCAGGACTTCTATAACTTTGTGATGTCGTAACAAAAGACCACACACCACTATGCCTCCTGCACAGGCCACCTGGACCCACCATCCAACCTTGCAGGATTTGGTTCCTCTGAGTGTTTACCTGAAACCTGCTATATTTTTATTTGACCTCTATTAAGAACTCTTATTAGTGTTTTGTTCGGCCTCTCCAATGATATTTTCAGGTTTTAATCTTTTTAATGCTATTCTTCTACCAATCGTTGAATAACCCATCTTACTTATCTTACTATTTTAAGTTTCCTGTTTTGTCAATTGTGTTATTTTATTTTTGGTGTTATACTTGAACTGAAAACTAACTATTAGGATGGCTGTGTGTGTGGACTCCAAACTTGCTTACTGACAGTTAAGAGATGACATCTACTGCCTGTAGTCAGAGCACCGCAAACAGGATAAGCTGTTTGACAGCTTTGTCGCTGTAACTGCTGCCCAGGCAAAGTATATTTTGTAAATCCACTCTTGCTGTCATACATGGACATGATTTTTGGTATTTCAAACCACAAATATATCTTCTTATGGATATCAAGGATTCAATGAAAACACTGGAAAAGTGTAAAATATGGGACCTTTAAAAGGCTCTAGCAATCCCTGCAGTGGAAAGGTGGTGCTGTGTAGCAGTGCCTGCCTGGCAGAAACTGTGGTAGCCCTTTCTGGTCTTTAACCTTCATGGCAGGGGGACATTGTTTGAAAAAACAGCTCAATGAGCATTGGATTCGTGGATCCAGAGGCTGCACTATAATAATACAAGCACACATGACAAATATGGAGCAAAAGAACATTTATTTTCAAGACAGTTGTCACTGTAGACAGTAAATGATTTTTAAACTAGTTTCAAATGTTAGTGTGATGACATGACATTTTGTATAGCAAAGACTCTTTTAACACATGATAAACAATGATTGTGGAAGGAGACTGTGTTGTTGAGTTTGATTTATTGTTAGCAAATGTACAGGGAATGGGATATCCTTCAGTGATATATAATCACACATGTTGTTTTAGTAGTGTAACATCATGACTTTTAATTTGTCAATCCAAATAAATCTGATCATTGTTTCTTGTACAAACCACAGAGAGCACAGCTTTTCAGTGCATGAAAAAACTTTTCATCCCTGAGGCCATAAATGAGAGGACTCAAACATCTCGGGGCAAGAATAAAAGTAATGTAATTAAAGTATCTGACATTAATAAACAACATTAAATTAATCTGAAGCACAGCAGCTTCTATGAATGGGCACCACAGCTGGATGAGACAGAGGAGCAGCTGGAAAGCATGAAGAACCACTGTTCTGAGCCCTTTCCATGTTGACTTTTTTTCCTCTCCTGATGCAGCTTTGGCCACTTTCATTATTTTAACATAAGAGAACACAATGGCGATACACATAATCAAGAAGTAAAATTGACTTATCGTTGACCTAAGATGACCCTGCCAGGTGTGAAAGATGAAGATTTCCACAGAGCATATTCTGCCCTGGGTGTAGAAGCTGTGGGTTGCAGATGCAAAGAAGATGGAGAGAACAACAATGCAGGGGACAGAGCTGAGACTGTGAATAATGAGGATGCAGTGCAGAGCGCTGCGTGTGGAGCACAGCTCTCCATGGCGCAGGGGCATGCAAATGGCCACGTAGCGCTCCAGGGTCATTGCTGTCAGAGTAACTGGTGTGACAAATGTGTATACAGACAAAACAATATAAATAATAAGGCAAAGCCACATTTGTATGGTGAAGTGAAAATAGCTCAAAATTAGCAGGATATCTGTCATAAATAAAAACAGACTGTCAGACAGTAGTGTGATAGCAAATAAGATGTAACACATGGTTGTGTAGAAGAACTCCTTCATAAAGAAAATTGTGATCAGCAAAAAGTTGATGCAATGAAAAAGTGCAACAAAAACCTGAACTAAAATGACCCTATCATTGATCTTGTACACTGAAGAGTCATTGCCTGCCATAAAGCTCTCTGTTGTGACCAAATGTACAAAGGTTTTACACACTCATTTAAGTGGAAGCTTTGATTTTTCATTTGTGTAGTGACAAGCTCAGGTCAACAAATGAATGCAGAAGAACACAAAACTGTGTTGCCACTGTGAGAATGCTGTTTGAGTGACTGACATGAAATAATAAATGTGTTGTGCAGAAGGGACTGCTGTGGTGCTCAAAATTTAGTCAGTGGTCGGTGGTCAGGGGGAATCGGTTTTTAATGTGGATGGTCACATCTGGCCATACTATATCTGCTGAATAATGTCAGTACTGGGGCCTTCCAGAGTCTGTGCTGAAGAGTCAGTGTTTAGTAGGAGGACATATAGACTATAATGACATGATATGATTTGTTAATGAGTTTTCATGCTATAATAATCAACATACATGAAAGCAAAGACTTAAAGAATCCAGTCATCTCAATCAAACA
The DNA here is from genome assembly GCF_002814215.2 of Seriola lalandi dorsalis. Lineage (NCBI taxonomy): Eukaryota > Metazoa > Chordata > Actinopteri > Carangiformes > Carangidae > Seriola > Seriola lalandi. The sequence continues at coordinate 107,717 of NW_019524790.1, forward strand.
GAGATGCAAGAATAGAAGAAAAGAGAGTATCCAGCCTCAGCTGGGGCTTAAATTGTGACTCTCACTCTTTTGCACTTTTTTGTTTATTGAACCATATAACA
>NW_019524790.1:107867-108568 GCF_002814215.2 Seriola lalandi dorsalis
CCGATATTGGATTTTTGGGGCCGATAACGATATTAGGGAGTAAAAGAATTCAGATATCGATATATTGGCTGATATATATATATAAACACTCGTGAAAAAGATATGTAATGAAAGCAGGATATTTTACAGTTTAACAATAAACTTTATTGTCCAAAATTATTTCAGTTAACTGAAACAGTAAATTTCCCAGGGAATTACATAAAATAATCATAAAAATGAATAACTATAAATAATAAGCATGACAACAAATATGTATTTATATGTTATTTTTATATATATATTTAACATGAATAAAAAACAATGGATCAAATATACATAAAATGCTGCCGATATAACTTGACCCAAGCATTTCCACTGCATTATTGCTTCTTAATAAAAGTATTCATATCATATCAAAGAATATATGTGCTGATATCGATATATCTGTGTGCCTTATGTGTGCATGTGTGCATGTGTGCTGAGTATGCAGCCCCACCTCGCCCAGTGAGCAGAGAAGAGAAGCAGTGCAACTGTACATGACTAATAGAAAAAAAAATATGGCAGTTTATAGTGATCGTCAAAATAAATCAATGTATGGGAAATGAAGCGTCGAATTACAATATCAAAATCAAAATATTTTCAGCGTCGTCTACTATTTATACCATGAAGCAAAGAAGCATTGACTTAAAAACACAAATGCCAACATCAACAACCCTCAATCC
>NW_019524790.1:108618-109328 GCF_002814215.2 Seriola lalandi dorsalis
GTAGAACTGACTTATAGCTGACCTAAAATGAGCCTGCCAAGTGTAAAAGATGAACATCTCCACAGAGCATTCCCTGGATTGTTTGTAGAAGCTAAGAGAGGCTGATGCAAAGAAGGTGAGGAGAACAACAATGCAGGGCACAGAGCTGAGGCCGTGAATGATGAGGATGCAGTGCGTAGTGCTGCGTATCGAGCACAGCTCTCCGTGGCGCAGGGGCATGCAAATGGCCACATAGCGCTCGACGGTCATCGCTGTCAGAGTAAACGGTGTGACCAAAGTGTATACAGATGACAAAAAGTAGAAAATGAGACATACCCACATTCGCATGGTCAAATGAAAATAGCTAAAGATGAGCAGGAAATTTGTTGTAATCAAGATCAGACAATCAGACAATAATGTAATAGCAAATAAGACGTAGCGCATGGTCGTGTAGAAGAAATCCTTCATGAAAAAGATTGTGATCAGCAAAAGATTGATGCAAAGGAAAAGGGATACAAAAACCTGAACCAAAATGAGCCTGTAATTAACGCTTCGTAGTGAGGATTCCCCACCGGTCAGTGAGTTGTTGTTAGCCATATATCTCTCAGTCGTAACCAAATACACAAGGTTTTAAATTCTGATAACTGCCTTTCCTGTGGTGAATAGGTGAAGTCAGTTCAATGTGAAGGAACTCAAAGTAGCAACCACTAGAATTTGGGATTGAAAAAAAG
>NW_019524790.1:109348-109997 GCF_002814215.2 Seriola lalandi dorsalis
TGTGGCCCTGAGAGCTCCACGCACTGGCTTCGCATGTGTTTTTTTTCTTAAGTTGCAGTTCGTTGAGCTCTCAGGGCCACTGTATAATATAATTTTTTGAGCAGAAGTGTTGTCTGTCACTCTGCTTTCACCAAATGTCAGATCGACTGAGATGAATGGGATTGAATAATGGGATGTGTTTAACTGAAAGATTTGCATAATTACATTTTTTTTTTAACAAAAATTTTACTATACAAAAAGATTCCAAAAATGTAGTAGATGTGCTCATCCTATAAAACATGAACTGATGAAGCAATGTGAGACTGAAAAATCTGAAGAAAAGCATGACGTCACTGATGGGTAGGCCTTCCTATTGTATCTCATAAAAATTTCAGAAGGAAACTATAATGTAAAAGAGTTTTTTTCTTCCTATGAACGAAAAAAAAATAAAAAGAAACACTATTTACAATATTTATATAATGTACATGTTTTCCTGATTTCGAATCTCCATTCAGCCATTCTGCAAAACAGTTTCTGTCCAGCTGCAGGTAAAAGGCTGGCCTTTTCTTTTGCAGTGTTCACACCTCCTGCGACCTGTGGTGGGTCTCGTGCTTGGGCCTGCTACAATGACACCAGCAATAGGCACAGGAAGATGACCCGCAGGTGCCTG
>NW_019524790.1:110017-120430 GCF_002814215.2 Seriola lalandi dorsalis
GTAGAACTGACTTATAGCTGACCTAAAATGAGCCTGCCAAGTGTAAAAGATGAACATCTCCACAGAGCATTCCTTGGATTGTTTGTAGAAGCTTAGAGAGGCTGATGCAAAGAAGGTGAGGAGAACAACAATGCAGGGCACAGAGCTGAGGCCGTGAATGATGAGGATGCAGTGCGTAGTGCTGCGTATCGAGCACAGCTCTCCGTGGCGCAGGGGCATGCAAATGGCCACATAGCGCTCGAGGGTCATCGCTGTCAGAGTAACTGGTGTGACAAAATTACACAGAGAGGACACGGTGAATAGAATAAGACACAACTGAATCTGAATAGTGACACGAAAATAGCTCAGGATGAGCATGAGATTTGTTGTAATTAAGATCAGACAGTCAGACAATAATGTAATAGCAAATAAGACGTAGCGCATGGTTGTGTAGAAGAAATCCTTCATAAAAAAGATTGTGATCAGCAAAAGATTGATGCAAAGGAAAAGGGATACAAAAACCTGAACCAAAATGAGCCTGTAATTAACGCTTCGTAGTGAGGATTCCCCACCGGTCAGTGAGTTGTTGTTAGCCATATATCTCTCAGTCGTAACCAAATACACAAGGTTTTAAATTCTGATAACTGCCTTTCCTGTGGTGAATAGGTGAAGTCAGTTCAATGTGAAGGAACTCAAAGTAGCAACCACTAGAATTTGGGATTGAAAAAAAGCAAAAAAAACAACAAACATCAGTAGCAAATGACATAAAAGTAAAATAAATTTGACAGAAATTTATCAACGGGTCACAGGGTATAATATCTTTCATTTTAGCAAACCATCCCTGTAGTAACGTGGAACTGTGGCCTACTGTTCCATTGACAAATGTCTTCTGCTGAGCTCTTTGCAGACCTTTGAGCAACAGCTCTGCATGAAGACTTTATAGGGGCAAATGTTACACAAGGGGAACATCAAATGAAGGTGTACTCACAGCAGTGTCATCATTGCCAACACGTGTCACAGGCTATAGTAACCATAGGTACATAATCATGTGCTGGAATGTGTCTCCTCCAAATACGTTTTCCCACATACAGTACATGCAATTTAACAGCTATAGACACCCTAACTGTACAGCTATGCGAGTAAGAGGGCACATTTTTGGCATGACTACCAGTATGTGATATTAAAACTCATACCTGTTTGCGTCTCCAGTATATATAAATAAATGCTACATTTTTGGTAAGTGTAATGCAGAAACTTCAAAAATATTCTTAGAAGCTTATTGATAATGTGCTCTTTGTATGTGGAGGTAGTCGTAGTAATACTGAACAGGAAAAATCACACGACACCAAACATTTAGAAATGCATTTGCATTAAAACAATGCAAAATTGGATGTGCATTTTTAAGTATCATGAGGTTATATATTCCCTTCAGATTTGACAATTTTTCATTTAGCTGCATGTGCAGGATTTTTTGATAAATCTCAAATCCTAAAGTGTGAATGAATGACTAGCGCTCTCCCCACCCCTACTGTTGAATTCCTGTAATCATTGCACTTTGAGGAAAATTACATAATTTTATTTTATCTTTACAACTTGGGTCTCATTTTTAGCAATGCTAGTAACATGGATCTTTTTTCAGCCTTTATACAACTATTTCTGTCACATGAGTGTAACGGTACAAATGTGAAACTGTCTGAAAATGCAATATTTCACACAATATTGCTTCAACCCCAGCTCCCTGCTATTCTCCTTTTTACTCTGAACTGTTCTGAACAGCTTTGCACAGTGTTTCCATTCTGATGTGTTCAGTCGACACATGTGCAAAGTTCTTGTCTTGCATATCAAATGGGATTAATACTGCTTTTTTTTTTTTTTGGTAGAGATATATCGATACACTTTGTGTTTTACAGATATTATGTTTGACATCCTTTAAAGGCTTTATGTTTTATAGTATAGCAGATTGTTCCTTAATCCGTTCTCACAAATCAGTGAGTAAAGGAAACAAATTGAGTTCACACAGTGTTTAACAGGGCAACGAACCCAAGAGGTTGTAAACAGGCTCCGAGTTTAGCCATATTTTCTCAGCCACTTGTCTAGAAATGAAAGTAAGAGTCTGTGAAGAACTTGTTTGAAAGTTTGCACAGCAGTGTTGAATCATATGTTTTTGTTTGGCAGTCGAATTTTAGGTTGTTGTCACAGTCTGGTCTGTGCCCACAGCAACCAGCAGCAGGTGAAACAGAGGTATCGTGAGGGAATACTTTACTGACGGTAGCAGCAGTCATGGTCTGTTTTTTTCCATGAGGATTTAGACTCCAAATAGAACAGCGATTCTAATGAGCTGTTCATGTTGCTATGCAAGTAAGGCAAATAAACTCCCATGAAACTCATTAAATTAATTGGCCCATTAATTATTTAAACTCTGTGAGTGAAGATGGATGACACAACAGTTTAAAAAAATAGTTGGGAAAACTATTGATTTGTCATCAAAAGTATCAACATGCTTGCATTGAATAAATTATTTTACACTGTAAATTGAAATCACACACAATTCTGCAACCAGAACCAAAACAACACATTATTTAAAAACATGTAACATATTCTTCCTTCCTGTAACCTATTTACCATAACTGCCCGACTATCAATTAAGATAGAGGAAGCCGTTGCATAATCTTTGATCCATGATATTTTTGGGTTTATAACAACAAACAGTGGCAGGATATGACCTGCATTAAAACATCAAATCCTGTGGTGGCCACCGGGCCTGTAGTCAAGTCCACCATGTACCTGCAACGTCCCCAGTTCACTGAGGGGACCTTGTCATATCCATGTCACACCTCTTTCTTGCCCCTCATGTTTCCTCTCAGTATCTCAACTGAAAACAATCAACTAATGGTATAAGCCAAAAAAAAAAAGAAAAAACAAAATAAATTTAAAAAGTAAATGATTGTTTTATGTAATCATGTGGTCAAATGGATCAGAGGAGAGATCCACTAAGAAAAAATGGATTGTACAGTGATGTACTGTATATACTGGCCATGATGTGTTGTGTTTCAACCAGCCTCTGTACATAGCATTGTGGATTTGAATTAATTTCAACCACAACACCTAATTCATTTCAGTTTCCTCCTGTATAGATTTTTCCTCCAATATTAAAACACTCTCACAAATTGTGTCTCTTTTGCTTAGGATTGGCTTTGATACAGTGTGACACAGTGTGTACTCAAAAGGAGTCGTATACTAAGAAATAATAAGATGGATTCGACAAGAAAGATTCTATCATTTTATTTGTATAGACAAAGATGGTAGACAGAGTTAATCCAGCTAGTACAGAGAGCTTTTGGTGTTTAGGGATACAAAGCTCTGAATAATCATCGAGTATCAAAAGATGTCACATACAGCAACTCTGACATTTTAAAGTCACATCCTTTGATGAATGTGCACCGGGACGCTCCATTTTCTAATTGAACCATACACATATGACAAACAAACCAAACAAACCATACAAGTAATATAAAAACAGGCCATGGCTGAATGACAAAAGTCTTGAAAATGAAAGGGTCCGGGTGATTAGGTTTGCCAAGGACTGAACAATAATTTAATATCATTTTAAACATAAATCAATCCAGAAACCTGCAGCAGGAAGTCATTCTCACATCCTGTAGATGAAGGTACAGGAGTTCTTCATGTGGTACAAACTGTATAGTGGATCATCAGCTGGCTCTCTTCAGATGTGGAGGACATGATGATATGATCCATGGATAGTAAAAATGTAGTGTTCAATGTTAAAACTGTATTTATCATAGATATGTATCACTTCATAACAGGAAATAGGGCACTGTGAGAAACTGAATTGGGGGCATATTCACTGATGACTTGATAATTGAATGTAAGAATTTCAATAAATAAGCTGCATTCATATGAAATAAACAGTAGTTTCTGTGGCAGAGTCACAGTTTTAATTTGTCAAATGATTTGTTCTTGCACAAGCCACAGAGAGCAACGTGTCTCAGTGCAAGAAAAAACTTTTCATCCCTGAGGCCATAAATGAGAGGACTGAGACACCTTGGAGCAAGATAAAAAGTAATGTAATTAAAGTACCTGATATTGATAAATAATACAACATTAATCTGAAACACAGCAGCTTCTATGAATGGGCACCACAGCTGGATGAGACAGAGGAGCAGCTGGAAAGAATGAAGAACCACTGTTCTGAGCCCTTTCTTTGTTGACTTTTTATTCTCTCCTGATGCAGCTTTGGCCACTTTCATTATTTTAATATAGGAGGACACAATAGTAATAAACATGATCAAGAAGTAAAACTGACTTATACCTGACCTAAGATGTTTGTGCCAAGTGTATAAAAGGAACGCCTCCACTGCACACACCATGTATTGTTTGTAAAAGCTAAGTGTGATAGATGCAAATAAGACTGAAAGAGTTACAGTGACTGGCACAGAGCTGAGGCCGTAAATGATGAGGATGCAGTGCAGGGTGCTGCGTGTGGAGCACAGCTCTCCATGGCGCAGGGGCATGCAAATGGCCACATAGCGCTCCAGTGTCATTGCTGTCAGAGTAACTGGTGTGACAAAAATACACAGAGAGGACACTGTGAATAGAATAAGACACAACTGCATCTGAATAGTGACACGAAAATAGCTCAGGATGAGCATGAGATTTGTTATGATTAAGATCAGACAATCAGACAGTAATGTATTAGCAAATAAGATGTATCGCATGGTCGTGTAGAAGAAATCCTTCATAAAAAAGGTTGTGATCAGCAAAAAGTTGATGCACAGGAAAACTGATACCAAAACCTGAACTAAAATTACCTGGTAATTGATCTTTCGCCTTAAGGATTCACTATCAACCAGTGAGTTGTTGTTAGCCATATCTGTCAACATGGCAACTAAATACAAAAAGCCCTCAGGCAGTGGCACAATTAATTTATCTCTGAAGAAAGAGATAAAACATCATCATCATCATCATCATCTGAACTTCATTTGTCAAAATAATCAGAAAATACTCCAAACAGATGAAACAGGTGAAATTTATGCAGGTTCAAGAGCAGAAGATCAATCAGTTTACCGAAACCCTCCCACCACTGATACACATCATGGCTCACAGTTCCAGAGATGACTATCTTCTGCTGCGCTCTGTCCTCTGACAGCCACTTTATGCACAAGTCAAACACAAGGACAATGATACCAGCTTTCGCTCTGCACCACAATGTCATCATCACTATCCCCCACTTACATTGTATTCAATTAGTTACACTGTGTGCTAGACAATGTTTATGTTTGATATCAGTATTTGGGCTTAATTAGTTTTCAGCTACTGTGCAACACAATGACACACACATAGTACATTTATTTTAGTCATTTAGTCATTTATTACACTGACAACCCATACATACTTTTATATGATATAATTTTCAGCACAGAGGTATGATTGTATGCCTTTAATATCATATACCTAAGGACTCAAATACATCTTTGTGAGATTTTTGGCTTTGGCACTGCACTGTGGCAAAAGTCAAGCCATGTTGAACCTTTTCGCTGGATGACCCTGCTTTTTCTTTCATTTCTTTTCTTCTTTTTTTTTTCCGCAAGAGCCCTATGAATTAATACCACTGCTGTGCTGGCCAAGTGTTCTCATTAAAGTGAATAGGGATGCAGTGCTATTGTTGGTGTGAATTCAGCCTAAATGAAGCCGCTTGTTAAGCAGTGTTCTTATGTATAAGATCGCTGCTTCATCTTATGGAATCTCATGTATAATGTATGGAAGGTTTGGAAAGGGTGAAGTATAACTGACTCCTGAAATCCTACCAGTAGCTGCACACATGATACTTATTTGATGTGGCGACTCTAAAAATTGGACTCTATGCTACATTTTGAGAATACGTGAGTTTATGTGTTATTTGTATTTGCATGTTTGCAGGACATAATGTCGTCATGCTGTCATCTGTGACTCTTTTACTTTGTTACTCTGTGACTCTGTGACTCTTTTACTTTTACTATGACTCTGTTACTCTGTTACTATTGGTCTGTGACTCATCATTCTTGTAAACTCAAGAACAATTCATAGTATAAGCTTCATACTTGCACCAGTGTCTGTGTGTACAGCTTATACTCAATCACACACACAAGTCAGGAAAGATAATATATAATGTAAATGCCTAACTGTGTATTTATTTCTATAACATTGGGTTACACTTTGCTGGACAACTGTGTGTGGCCTGTGCAGTTAACAACTAACCTCTGATAGTTAACTTTCAGACACCATGAGGGATTATTACACTGATACTCTGAAGTATTGGCCTGTTTTTCATCATCATTACTTTTTTCCTAAAATGGAGATGATGATAATTAGCCAGTTATCCTGTGTATAATTATAAACTCTAGTGAAACTAATTAAGAGCAACGGTTGATGGCTTCATTAATTATTCAAAGAGTGTTCTGTTGATGTTGGCGCCCAGTGAATACACCTGTAATAGTTGGAAAACAAACAAAAAGAACTATTACAGAACTTTAAACAAAGTGTGTTTATTTAACAGGAAGTTGCAGACACCTATAGAAGAATACAAGTAGAATGCAGAGAAAATGTGAAAAGGGAATAAATATTCTTCATTGAACTTTTGCAAAAGCTTCATTAAAACCATGACATGAATTATTATTATCATTGTTATTTCAATGGCATAATAAAATACAGTAAATACATGATAGATCTATACACCAAAGCCCACAGGAAGCCAGTAATCTTGGATACTCAGCAAAAGGCCTCTTACATCTTTCAAATACCACACTGCAATGTGGCTTATGGTTAATGCTTCTGTACTTCTGAGTGGGAAAACAAACCTGAAGGAAGCCACTAGGTGTCACTCAACACACGCACACACACACACACACACACACACACTACACACACACACACACACACACACACACACACACACACACAATACATTTACATTTTGGACTATAGAACCTTCCTATAGCAGATATCAGGTGTAGGAGAATGTGAACTGTTGTAAAATGTACTTTAGTTAGTTACTTTTATATAGTTATTCTAGTATTCTAGTGCCTTCAGTGTTTCATGTTGTCACTGTATGTTGCTTTGCCTCAGCTACACCTGGTGGTCAGTAGGTGTTTGAATGTATGTCCTGGGTGAAATCAAAACTTTAAGGTACTATATGTAAGAGTGTGGAGCAATTTACATGAATCAATTGCTTTTTAATTGCCAGTGTGTGAATGGAGGGTAATGTGACTTAAAAGATGAGACTTTCTCGGTTGCCTATAACAACCTGTGGACTGATTTCTTTGTAAAGGGCTCAGGCAGAATTTTCTGGGACTATCCAAAGGATGTGACATTTATGCTCACTCTTTAGTGCCTTGCTTCATTGTTTCTTTCCCTCTCATCTACAGCATTAACAGTCCTGAGTCTGCTATCGTCAATAAACGACCGGCTCCCAGCACAACACATACTCCAAAACAAACTCAACACACAGAAAAAAAAGTTTTACCAAGTGAAGCTTGTCCGGCCAAACAGGAATGTGAGAAAAATCTAGGATCAACAGCTGTTGATAACGATATTACACTTTATAAATCTATAAACACTTTATAAATCCTTTTTTTTTTTTTTTTTAAACATAACTTTAGTCAAATTAATATATCAGACATAGTCAGACTTGCCTCCGCACATTGTTTTAGTGCTGTGACAGGGCTGGCGAGTCAAATAGTTTGACTATAGTCTGCAGTCAATAAGTCAAACTATAATAACAGTGTAACTATAGTTACCTCATCTATCAACATGATGCCGGTCAATCACAATCAGTCTTGTGTAGTTGGACTGGCCATCAAGACAACCTACAAATCCTGATGCTGATGCCCAGGATGTTCGCTCATGCCTACCTATATGCACAACCCTGAGCAACAGGCCACTGACTGAAGTTCACTAATGACCGGTATTATTAATAACAAGGGTTTTCTGAATGTTACATATAGAACCTTTAATGATTTGGGTTCATTGTGTGTCTAGAAATCAATCAATTATCTTTCTGACTCACAGACACTTTCTGTCACAGGGATGATGTTATGGTTTCGAGTGATTACTTATGTGAGAAAAAAATTCTTTGTCCTTAGTAATTGAAAGCCAGAGTATGATGATCTTATTAGTCTCTCATGCAGCGTAACCCTAGATTTTGAATGAAGTACTGTTGTGGTAGTGAATAGGGGCAGTAGGTATAACAGACCGTACTACATTATATCAAGTATCACAAATAATGCTGAGGGTAAATCAGTCTTGAATCACGATTGAATTGCATCTTATCTTTCATTTCAAACTAACTAAAATCTCTAACAAGTCTCAAGATACTTTTCTCAGTAAAAGTACCAATACCATTCTGTAACATCCATCAACAACAACAACAACAACATCCATTACAAGGAGTCCTGCATTCAAATTCAGTGAAGGAAAATGTCCCATGTGACTGTTATAATATTATGTCATTAGATTATTATTATTATTCATTGAATAATGTATGAACAGCATTTTACTATTGTAGTTGGTTTTTGAAATCCATTTTAACAACAGATTTACAACTACTGATTATTTTCATTATGGATTAATCTGCTGATTATTTGATTGTTTTGATTGGTAAAATTCAGTGAATTCAGTGATTGATTCAATGATTCAATGATGCAATCCATTATCAAAACAGTTGCCATTAATTAACTGATCATGTCTACTCTTATATATTGTTTGCAGTCAAACTTATAATAAAGCATCATAATTCATTAAATCTTTGTGTGTTTTGTCTGCAAAAATCTAAATTTATCAATTAATTGTAACTACGGCTGTTAATTAAATGGAGTGGAATAGAAATATAAAGTGGCATGAATAGAATATAGGATACTCAAGCTAAGTAAAAGAAGCTCAAATTAGTATTTAAGTGCTTGAGTGAATGAGAGAAAGGTGTAATGTCACCAGTTGTTGTTGTTGAGCACAGGATAATGTCGCTGTTTTCACCAGGAGAGGGCACCAACGTTCAGTCTTTACAGTCTTTGTACAGCAGCGGAACCTTTGTGAGACCTCAGCGAGACGGACATTTTATGGTGGCGGACCAACATGGCCACACTCAAGAGAGGGGCAGCCTACTTCAGTTATCTCAGGTATGATATGCGTTGTACAAGCAAGTGTTATCATTTAATCTACACACACTTTGTTAAACTAACCGTCTCTTAAACGTGAAAAGCTGCTTTTGACTTTAATATCGGAACATTATCATGTTTAGCTTGATAACAGCGCGGGCAACGACAACAGCAGTGTGTCAGTTCACACCCTTCACTTTGCTTCCTGTTGCCTGAAATTGGCTTTATTGTGTTTTTTCTAAATTGCATAAAATCATGCAAAAGTGGTTCAATAATAAAGAATAAATGACCGCAGTGTTAACTATGTTTTCATAGTAGCATCAGTTTTGATCACTGTTCTCATACAGGGACAGTGTATCCGAAATTGTTAACACACCTGTGATTTACAATGTAGTTCGTTATCTAAATTAGGTACCAATACATTGCTTTAATGTAAGGACAGTGGAAGAACTGGATATTATAGAGGGAGAGATAAATAGTACTATTTGTGTAAACACTGGGTATCTACAGAGTACAGTACTGAACACAGGAGTCAAAAGTTTGGGAAACTTGTGTGAACAGCCTTGTGGACCATAATCTTTATAATGATAATAGGTTTTTTCATGCTAAAATTTCAAACAGTCAGTTCTCTAATGTGATGATTTGCTTGTTTTGTCATATCTGATTGCAAACAGAACAGTTTTGCTTTTTGTTTTAGAAAACAAGCAATTCAAATACATCATCTTGGGCTTTAGGAAATTATAGCAGGCAGCTTTCACTATTGACACCTTATAGACAAACTGATTCATTGATTAATTCAGCAGATTAATCGAAAAAGCAAAATAATCATTAGTTGCAGGCAGCCCTACAATCTTGTTCTTGTAATTAAAGTATAAAAATGGGAGATCAGCCTACGTACCTTACCATATAATTAAAATAATTGAAATAATAATTACTAAATTCCTGATTAGACATTCAAGATTATCTGTGTTTGATTCAACTACAGCCATATGTTTTATTGCTACATTACTTTACTATGTTATAGTTCATCCTCCTTGGAAGACATTAGACGCTTTCCCATATGTCACCTTGTCCTTATTCCAAATCAATCAGTGAAGTATGATGATAAATCCTGTATTATAAAGTGTTAACCAGAACTTTAATGTAAGATTCCCGGATTTACGTCACTGTTTTTAAACTGAAACTGTTTGTTTGTTTTGTTCAGGAGTTCTGCTCTGTCCTGTTCAGCTGCAAAAAACCTGCAGTGCATAGACTGGGGAAATGGACAAATGTTCTGTACACAAGTATA
>NW_019524790.1:120480-121147 GCF_002814215.2 Seriola lalandi dorsalis
CCATGTACATAAGCAGTCCTATGTACAGTACTTTTAAAATTCCCCTGCATCAAAGTCTGTCCATTTGTGTTTCCTTCTCTATGCGATCGTTTTAGCAGCCTGCTTGTTTGTGTTCTCAGAGTGTTTGAAAGGGAAGAAAAGTGCAAAAACAATCAGTTCAAGCCGTGTATACGTCGAGATGGAGCTGTGTCCATATCCTCTTTTAGTGGGTAATGAGCTCTGCCAAGAATCTCTCTTGTCACTGACTATGATTTTTATGAAAAAGATCTCAAGGCAGAGCCAGTCTGGTTAGAAAATGGCAGACTGCTCCGTGGAAGTGAGCTGCTGCCCTAAGGAGTCCATGTTTTGGGTAGTTACCAAAAGAATGATACTGTGGATGCAAGCGCTCAGCGCTAATGTGTTTCCTTAGTTTTGCCAGTTTTTGGGATTGCATTCAGATTCTACAGTTTTTTTGTCTCCACCATTCAACAGTTTTTAGGTGTCCACCTGGCGACAGCCAGAGCCGGAGGCATATTGTCTTCGGGTTGTCAGTCCGTCCATCCCATTCTTATGGAAACAGTTTCTCAATAACGCCTTAACGGAGCTTCTTCAAATTTTGCACAAACATTCATTAGGACTCAAGGATTAGATTTTGCAGGTCAAAGGTCAAGGACATGGTGTCCTCACA